>NC_141539.1:74168500-74333000 GCF_021556685.1 Rattus norvegicus | reverse complement strand
AACTTTTTCTTGTTTGTTTACACAGTTCTTCAGGTGTCTGCAAAGGTGGCTGAAGGCTGATGTTGGCCATGAGCGTCTTCTTTTTTTTTTTTTTATTAACTTGAGTATTTCTTATATACATTTCGAGTGTTATTCCCTTTCCTGGTTTCCGGGCAAACATCCCCCTCCCCCCTCCCCTTCCTTATGGGTGTTCCCCTCCCAACCCTCCCCCCATTGCCGCCCTCCCCCCAACAGTCTAGTTCACTGGGGGTTCAGTCTTAGCAGGACTCAGGGCTTCCCCTTCCACTGGTGCTCTTACTAGGATATTCATTGCTACCTATGAGGTCAGAGTCCAGGGTCAGTCCATGTAGTCTTTAGGTAGTGGCTTAGTCCCTGGAAGCTCTGGTTGCTTGGCATTGTTGTACATATGGGGTCTCGAGCCCCTTCAAGCTCTTCCAGTTCTTTCTCTGATTCCTTCAACAGGGGTCCTATTCTCAGTTCAGTGGTTTGCTGCTGGCATTCGCCTCTGTATTTGCTGTATTCTGGCTGTGTCTCTCAGGAGAGATCTACATCCGGCTCCTGTCGGTCTGCACTTCTTTGCTTCATCCGTCTTGTCTAATTGGGTGGCTGTATATGTATGGGCCACATGTGGGGCAGGCTCTGAATGGGTGTTCCTTCAGTCTCTGTTTTAATCTTTCATGAGCGTCTTCTGATGGGGCAAGAGTAGTAGATGCAGGAAAGAGGTGTATGGTTTTCTCTGGGACTTGGGAGCTAAGCCCTCCAGAGCTCTCTGTTAGCACATGCTGTATTGTTGATATTAATCGCTAGTCTCTATGGAGTATCTGTAATGTGCTGGGTTGAGAGTAAACTGGGTTCTTCCATCATCATAGTAGACCCCATCTGGTTAGGGTTAAGCGTCCTTTGTGTACCCAGCTTGGAGGCCCCTACAGGCATAGTTGCACACTATCCTTTGACTGAAAAGGATCTCGTGGTTCTTTGCTCATAAAGTCCAGCACAAAAAGCAGCACAGATTTCTCACCTGTACCAGGTATTCTAAAAATCTCAGCCTGGAGACTTCATACTTTCATTATACTTATGGTCTTTTGGCCTTTGCCAAATGTTTCAACTTTTGTCTAGAAAAGGTAAGCACCTGTGCCAGCATCTAGTACGTATTTTCAGTTACAAGTGGTTACATGGTCTGTCTTCCAGTTTACAGGAACATAACATTTTAAAACTGACTTAGGATTTCCTGTGTAGAGTTGACTCTTGTGTAAAGGAATGTTTTTACGTAGACTACTCTGAAGTTTCTAGAGTCTTTTTAAATTGTCTAAGACTTTCATAGATGCATATAATGTGTTTTGATCAAATCCACCTCTCCTGTCCAATCCCCTCAGTTCTTCCCTATCTTAAAATCATGTCTCCCTGCCAACTTGATGTGCTCTTGTTTTAAAGCCCAGCATGCATGCCCATGGGAGTAAGACCATCCACTGAAATGTGGGCAGCCTGCTGATAGTTGCTGAGAGGAGCTGGCAGGCAGGCCTAGTTTTGCTTTCTTTTATTTTTTTGTTGTTGTTATTATTTTTTTTCTTTTGGCAGAAGCTACTTGTATGGGTGCTACAATTCTAGACTGTCTTACAAACATGACCTTCCTGGGGACTCAGCCTCCTGAACACTAAAAGGCTAAGCTAAAGGTCATCATGCCTAGACCCAGAGTATTATTGGAATTTTCATTTTATTGTAAACATTTAATAGGATCAAAATATAATACAAAATATATTGTATTATATATGTTACTATATATAATATATATATGTTGAACAGTAAAATCCTATATATCTAAAGTAACACATTAGCTCAAAAAATAGAACATAATGCTACCTACAATAGAAATAATATTTTAGGCCACTTGGGAATAAGATTAAAAGATGTGTCAGACCTCCGTGGAGATGAAGTAGGATGTATAAAAACATAAATGCAAGTCAATCCATTTCGGATCATTTCTTGTGTCCTAAGTGTACAATAAGTATATGTAACCAAAACAATAAATGAAAAGATCTCAACAGAGGGGAATGGGAGGGCTGGAGGTGAGGGTAAAAGTGGTATAATTTTATCTCAATTAAAGACATACTTTAAAATAAATCAAATAAAAAGAGAAGTCTTAGCTTGAAATATACCTAAACACGTTCCCCTTTGCAGATACTGCTTTTGGGCGTGTTGTTTTTGTGACTATATTGAGGTAAGGGTAGATGGGGTAATCTTCTGTGTGTTATAAGTGTCCCTACAGTAGGCCATACACTTGCATCACACACACACACACACACACACACACACACACACACACACACACAGGTTTAGAAAGTCATGCAGTGTCGCACACATTTTCTCCCTCTTACATTTTAGAATGTGTAATCATAGCTAGGACACAGGCATAGATGTCCATCTCTTCCACTTTATTCAGATTCCTTCATTTTATGTGCACTCTGTGTAAACATATCTGTTAAATTGTACAAATTAGCATGTAGGACACATATACAGCCCTGACTCCCAGTGCACTGCCTGCTGCCTGATTGTATCATGGTTACTTGCAGACCTGAGAACAGGCCTCAGTTGCTTCCAGGCACCTCCGAGGCTTCGTTGCTCATTAGTGAACAAGCTTAGCTCGGGTGTAAGGCTTGGTCTTCCTATCCTGAAGTTTTGCAGTTCTATTTTGCATTTGTGTTCTCGCAGTGATGTTTGGTGGCATAATGGCATCTGCCCATATCCTTGCAGTCTTTGTGGCATCGCTTTTGGGATGGTTTCTTTGCTACTCTCTGCTGCTTGCCTCTCACCTCCTGGGGTATCGTAGTCATGCCCCCATGACTTCCTTCCTGTCTTTTCCCAAGAGCTGCTTCTTTCTTTAGCCCCTAGTTGGGAGGGAGCCATGCCCTTCAGCGAGAGCCCTGAGAATATCAGAATAGGGCATTGGTGGGGCCATGTCCATCCAGGAGAGGAGATCCTTCCTCTCATTCCTTATCCCATACCTTCATACGAATCTTTTCATAGGGATCAAATTCTCCTCAGAGACCTTTGTGAGCTTGTGGATTAGGGCTGTGAGCCTATAACAAGAGAGATACCTAGATGGATCTCCCTAGTAGGTATACCTTGGAGCACACTGTCCTGGTAGCTGATGGGTGCAGCAACAGTACAGCAGTTAGCAAGGGGACCCTTTGTCCCTGCAGCAGGGAAGACACTCAGAAGAGCTTTACTTCCACTGCAGGCCTCCTGGCTCAAAAGTGGCAAAGAATACATTCCATGCAGAAGACACTACAGGGGGAAAAATTTGGTTTTTAGTACCTTTAATGGTACTTTCTCTCAGCTTTGTTTTGAATAAGGGGCCCTGCAAATTCTGTGGCACTTTCTTTTAGGCATGGTGTTGTCTTCAGCAATCATCCTCTATACACAGTGCCTGCTTGTTTTCATTGCAACATCCCATATTTGCTTCAAGTCTCAGTGATATAATGAGAAGATGCTCAGTGCGACTGTGTGGGGAATAGACCAGCACAAAACCCATAATGATATAAATATGTGGTGGAAAATTACAATAAAACCCTTGCATCTTCCACTTTAATTTTGCCTCAAGGAAATGGCAAAATGCCCAGCTGGTTATAGCCAGTTCCAAATGCTCTGCCAAAACTACTAGCTGGTAAAATAGATAGTTTGTTGAGCATCCCCATCTTGGTGTCTGACTGGAGGCTGGGGAACTGATATTTCAAAGCCAGAACAGGTGCCTGGCACCTGGACGCATTTTCTTGAGTGCCATGCTAATACCAACGCAGTAAGACCTAGTGAGATGCACTCTAAGTCACACTGAGGTGCGAAACGGGTATATATGTATCTGTTGAAATCCAATTGTAAGCAGGCCCGAAGTCCTCTCATTTGGAATTTAAAGAGCTATGATATGTGACTTGAAACAATGGATGGCTTTTATGTAAAGACAAGTGCTGATGGGAAACATTTAGATGAAATGAAAACACTTGAAAATATGCAAGTTACAGGCTGAAGTCCTAGCATAATACACGTAGACTGCCCCCACCTTAGACCCATGCAGAGTTGCTGAGGATGTGATGAAAAATAAGCAGGTTTTATGACCAAATTTCAATATTACTAGCCAAAAGGTCTCTCTGATTTGAAAGAAAAAAAGAAATTTCTCATGGCTCTAGGAAACAGCCAAACGCCTGAGTGTCTCTTGCCTTAAGTGCCTGTCTCCAGTGGCTTTCCCCCTTTTTCCTGTTCTCTTCCATTTGCCTTGAGTACCTGCATGTAAGTTGCACTGGGATCACTGAAGTTCCCCAGATCAGGTTTTGTTTCAGGCCCTTCTGAACAGCAGCTCCCCAGCACACACCTAACCAGACCCCCTTCTTTATCCTGGTGCCTGGCCTGCACATTCTCTGCAGGAAGAGTTAGTTGATGTCCTCTGGCACAGACTGCAGAGCTCACACTGTCCCCTCTCAGTGTGCCTCTACCTGTAGAGGCCTGAGGGCCGGGGAGGAAAGCTTCTGACAATGGGATTAATGAGGATGGATTTGCATCTTTAGTTTCATATCCTAACCTCCTTCTCCCAAACCTATTGTTAGCTCCCCAAGCAAGAGCAAAATAAACTGATTTGATTGTCACTCTTGCACCCTACTTACTTTGTAAAGTTGCTAATTAGAAGCAAAATGTCCAATCAATCCCGTAGGAAGAAGAAGGAGACCCAGCAAGGGGCCCAGATGATCTGTAAACTGGGTGATTAATATGAGAATAATCACGATTCTGTTGTCCTTGAGGTTTTTCCTTTGTATTCCGGGCAGATGTACTGTTTGTGTCCTCCAGCAGTTGGTGAGATTTTTTTTGACTGTCTTTGGCTTTCTTTCCTGGGTGTTACTTACCGGGCTGATTGGCTTTCTTTCCACGTGGTCAGGAGACTGGGTAGATGCTGCAACTTTAGTTCTAAATCTATGACGTTTCCAAAAAGTTACTTCCAGTTTCAAATGTTTCCATTCCCCGGCTCGCCCTGCCTGATTCCTTCCTCCCCTCCCCATCGCTTAGTCCCCGTCCCTGGCAGTTTGCAGGGCTTCATCACCTGCTGGTGATTCACATTTCCTGTTACTATGCACAGGGCCCCTGTCCCAGAGTCAGAGCCTTTGCTCTGAGGCAGACTGACAGGGCAAGCCCTGGCTTCCTCATTTACCACCTTAACAACCCTCTGACTTCAGACAAGGGATGTAACCTCCCTGGACTCCTCTTTCTACATCAACAAAATGAGGGTGATGGTAAAAATCCCACCTAACAAAGCTTCTCCTTGGGAGAAATGACTTATTCTGCACCATGTGTTTAGCACAGTGCTCGGCACATAGGAACGGATAAATGGAAGCCCTTCTTACTCCTTGCCTTTGGTTCAGTGACATGAGCACTATTACCATTCTTCTTTACAACACACCTGTTCATATTCCAGATAACAGTTAGGATTCCTGGACATAGTTAGAAAACACTACTCTTTGGGCTAAGTCTAGTATTTACTGTCTTCTCCTTTCTTAAGTTCTACTTTTGTAAACATCCCTCAGCCACTGTGTCTCTGTCTTTTTTCTTCTGAGTAATCTAGTGTAGTTAAGTCTTGCTACCTCGGGTGTGGTCTGCTAACTAAGGACAGACATCTCCCAGGGGGTTGTGGAAATCCAGATCTAGGGCCCCATTTCAGATCAACTGAATAAGTCTTCGTTTACATAAGATCTCCAGGTGATTATAAAGCACAGGAAGGTGTGCAAAGGACAGTGTTTTTGCTCCAGTCTGTGTCTGCAGCCTGTGCACTACATAGTGTAGTTTTGCCCTAGGGAAATGGGAAGAACCAACCCGAATTCTGTTTTAAAACACATGATATCGACTGTTTCTACAAGTGTAGCACTTTAAGCCCTATGAGATTTTCTGGAAAAGTCATGTTGGCATTCTCCTGGGTATAATTGTTATCGATTAATGGCATGATTAAAAGTGCAACTGAGGTCTACCGGGAGGTTTAGCTCATTCAAAGTAAAAAAGACACCATCTCATTGATTGGAAGCCCTCAGTCACTCATTCTTACCTTTTCAGAAAACACTTCAGATAAATAGCAATAATCTTAGCAGTGAGAGATTTGTCTCAAGGGATAATCTTTCCAACAATGACTTGCATTGATTAAGTTCATTGCCTTTTAACTGTTCACTTTGTTGCTGTGGTAACTGTTTTAAACATCAGGATGCATTTTCTTAGTTGGGATTCTAAGTGAAGGAAGTAACACAAAGGCACCTTATGCTTCCTGTACTCCTGCGGCAGCCCTTGCTGAGAAACCAGTGTCCTTGTTGTTTCCTAACTATTGCTTTGCTGAAATAAGGCTCTAGAAAGGGAGACATGGCACATGTTTTCAGAGTAGCAACATACAGAAGAGTGGGGCTGCCTTTGTGATTTTTGGTGTCCATGTCGGATGACAAGCGTTAGGTCCATTGGTTGAAGAACTTTCTCTTTGACCTGTCCTAACATGTTTCTAGATAGTGTTCTTGCTTTTGGCATTTGTCTGTTTTTTTTTTTTTTTTAAATGGGTTGGTGGAACATTTTGAACCCCAAGGCAGATGTTAAAAAGTGAAATTTAGAAATACAGATAATTAATATAGAATGATGTGTGAAAGTTATAAAACAGCAGGCCAGCAATTAAAACACAAAACACCCGTTGTGTTCTTAGGGGCTCACCTCCAGCAGGCTTTCCAGGTACTTCTCTTTCAGGTTGGCCCTAGTTTCCCTTCTGTTGTGATGATTATCTTGATGAAAAGCAACTTAGTGATAAGGGTTTATTTGGCTTACAGTTCTAAGTTACAGTCCACCATTTTGGGGAAGTTGGAACAGAAATTTGAGAAATTAGTCAGAACCATAGTAAAAAAGCAGATAAATAAGTGAATGGAGAGAGACCCACCTGTTTGCTTCCTTGCTTTCGGCTCTCTCTCTCTTCTCTCTTACACTGTCCAGGACAGGGCCCACTGCCTAAGGAATGGCACTGCCCACAACAGACTGGGTCTTCCTACCTACATCAGTCAGCAATCAAGACAACCCATTTCAAACATGCTTATAGGCCAGCCTGATCCAGGCAATTCTTCATTTAGAGTATCTTCCCAAGTAGTTCTAGGTTTGGTTAATTTCACGAGTAAAATTAACGTGCATATAGGTCCAACCAAGGGCCCAGTCAAGCCTCAGGATTGCCCTCTTCAGATGTCACATTTACTTCTTCAGGGCTCATTATCAAACCGGTCATTCCTTCTCAGGCTTCTGCAACTGCCTGTTTAGACCGTTGCAGTAAGCTCTCCCGATCAGGCACCACATCAGCTATCCATATTAATAAGTATTAATAAGTTAATTACGCTCATTCAGAGTCACAATTTTGGTTTTGCACGATCAGAAAAAAAAAAGTAAAAGCAGGAACAGCCTAGTGGTTTCTCATTGCCAGTAAACTTCTAGTTCAATCACTTAATATCCTTCAAAATTATTACGGTTAATCTTTAATACATCCGTGTGTGTGGACCTGATAAGCCATGGCATTATATTGTGTTTCTGCATCTGTGTAGTGGTTCCCAGTCTTTGGGCATTCACTTATATCTTTCTCCACTTGGAATGCTATGTCCATATTTCTGCCCATATCTTCTTGCTCCACTGACTTCCTGAAGCCTTTGAGTACTTTCATCTTTCAACCCTAAAGTTTAACTCAAAGAGCAATGTTTTTCAGAGGGATATAAAAATGGCACTTATATATGGTTTGGTTACTGTAGCTATAATTTCTAGTGCTCAGATTTTAAGCTTCAGGAAAAAATGTTTTCTATTCATTCTGAGTTATCATGAATCATAAAGACAGATGCAGGTTGCTAAGACTTCATGGGAAATACTTCATGGATCAGAGTGCGTCCTGCGGAGTTCACAGTGACGCTGGCTAATAATTCCTAGGGAATTGTCTCTGCGTAAGAAGATTCCTGCTGAGCAGAGTCAGAAGTGGGAGAGGATTCCTAATTGTCTCAAACTCGAAACATAAGGAACTATTTAGTCTTGAAAGATATGCTATCCGGGTTATGGGAAAACCTTGCTGTTTTATCAGTTTACCTGATAGGGATTTTTCCTTGGATACTTTGATAGAATCACTGGTGGATTCTTCGGATTCCAGTCTCCTACAGAGTTCCAACGGGCTGAATTACACTTTTCCTTTACATCGCTTTCCATTCTAACAGTGTCATTCCAAAGGCGATACTCTGTTACCTTGTTTTACATGTAAATTTAGCAGGGTCCAACCTTTTAATTTGTACAAGCATTCATTCCAAGGTTCAGGTCTGCCTCCTATGGCCCCAGACTTTGGATGGCCGACCTTAGGGTTATGTGTTTGATGTCATTTGTGGCTTATGATGATTCCTTTTGTTGGAACCTGTGTTCTTAAGTTGTTTCAGGTCTTTGAAATGTTCACTTTTGTATTCTTTTCTTATTGTGTCTGTTTAATGTTTAGCTAAAAAATTATTTTGTAATAATCAGGAAGAAGCGTTTAGAAACTTGAACTATTTTTTTTATTTAGTTTGTCTGTTTTTTTAAGTAACATGATTATTCTTTGAAATGAAAGTTAACCAACCTTCTTCTCCCATACCTTCCTTTTTTCTCCTCCCTTCCCTTCCTCCCACATTTTCCTTTCCTCTTTTCCCCCTTTTTTCTTCCTTCCCTTTCCCTGACTTCTTCTTTCACTCCTTTCCTCCTTTAGTCCTTTCTCCACTCCTCCTTCCCTCCCTCCCTTCCTCCTTCTTTCCCTTTTCTGTCATTGATTTTCTTCCCTCTTCCCTGTAATCTTCCATAGGTATTTATGAATGGCATCCTGCCTTCTAGGAATATATCAAAAAATACCAGAGAATGTAGTTCTAAGACATATCGCCTCTAATAATATAGATACTGCCATCCACTGATTGTCTGGTTATTCATGTAATCCTGTAAGTACTCTAAAGTTTAGTTTCAATATCCTTAACCCTTTCATTTTCAAGAAGCACACTCTGAAGAAAAGCCACAAAGAAGGTGATTTAAAGAACTGCCCTTAGAAGAACCTACAGTGAATTTCTGAAGGATTGGGCTGTGAATGCCACCTCAAGAAGAGTCAACAGAAGAAGGAAGGGGGCACAATTTATTTTCATCTCTCATTCTCACTTCATCTACCTATATTAGCAAAAAGCTGTATTTTAGAGTGTGGGTCTGATGGACAGCTGGGACCACACAGTGGGATCTAATTCACCCCCCTTTCCCATTTGTGTATATTGAATGCAACATTATTATTGAAGGTCTGGTGATGGCTGGTCAGTGTACTAAGAAGGGAAGGTCGTATGCTCCTTTACTAAAGGTTGTTTTAGGGTTTTCTGGGAAACACTTTGTAAGCAGATTTATATCTTTTGTCAGTAAGCTTTGAGTAAACAAGAATGTGCCATCCATTGACATGCTTCCATGGAATTGGGGCTGGGAGAGGGCCGGGGGGGTGGGAACGAGGGAGGGAGATTATTCTCTTTTAAAATTTTTCTCTTCTACTAGTTAAATTATTTATTTATTTTACATCCCGATCACACCTTCTCCTCCCTCCTCCTTACCAAGTCTCTCCCTCTTATCTCTCTATTATTTTCTTTTTTGATAAATTGACTACATTGCTTGGTTATATTCTGACAAATATCAAAATATCACACAACATTGTTTTGGTATCACAGATTGAAAAATTATGTGTTTTAAAGCTTGCTCTTCGTTTCTCTTCTTCCCTTTCTCCCCCTTCCCTCCCTCCCTCTCTCCTTCCCTCCATCTGTCTCTGTCTCTGATATAGTAGTTTTTCTGAAAGGAGGAATGGTTTTTTGGAGTCTTATCAGGTAGACATCAAGCATGGAGAGAAGGAAATGGATGAGGGTTTGTGTGTTGTCTTTGGATTGACTGAAAGCCACAGAGGTGCACCAACCCCAAGATCTAGTTAAATGTGCAATCAGTCCTCCAGGGCTAGTTCTGTTCTATGAAGTTACCACAAACAGTGACACTGACTCTTTGCCCCCAAGAGAAATACAAGTTAGTTCCTATGAGCGTCTGCTCATATTTTGGTGACCTCATTGGTATATAATCTTGTTTCCGTTTAAGGGCAACTTAGTTACCATGCCCATGGCCCACCACAGGATATGGCATGTACAAGCCCAGGCATACTGCATGACTGCTTTTGCTGGGGTTACTGGGAAGCTCTGTGAACTATGTTTGTGGAAGCTTTTAAACAGTCAGATAACAACAAATAAATTACATGCTAACAGGTGGAGACGCCGTGAATCATGAAAAGAATGCTTGCTGACAGCAGAGAGGAGAAACAAGGGTTCCCTGAGAATAGGACACTGGGTCTTCCCTGGGACACCTCACAGCTCCTTTTTGACTACCATGTGCAAGTACCATTGACCCCAAAGCACTGCATATAGTGATTTGAGAATTATAACACATTTCAGTGAGCAGCTGAGTTCAGAAATAAGGAATTGACAAATGATTAGGATATGTTAAGATAATTTGGGTCTTTCTGGAAGGTAAACATTTTGTACTTAACTTCCTAAAGTTAGTCTCTAAGATTCTGAAGTGTTGCTAAAGAAAGACGTTTTGCTTCTCACCATCTCGTGTTCATTTGCAGGATGCCTTAATAAACAGTAATCCCCTTCTTTGCAGCCGTTTTTAGGAGACAAGACTATGTGTAATAAATAACAGAATTCCAGCTCAAGCAATATGTCTTCTTTGGGAAGCCTGAGCATTTTCATGTGTCTCATTTAAGCCTCTTAGATATGATTGATAAAATCCCCTGTACTAAGCCAGTAACCTAGAATCCAAGAAGTCAGAAAGGTTAGCAGATCTGATTAAATGTAGGGCCACTTTTTGAAACCACTGACTCCGTCCACTGAGCTTCCCACCTTTTAGTGATTTTTGTCTTATTGGGATTTGTCAGGGGTTTTGCAAGTCTCCACGTTTGGTTCTTGCAAACTATCAATACTCTTAGCGTCACAGTAAACCTTTAGGTCTCTATTTATCCAAAGCTTCGCCAATACTCATTTCTTTACATAAGAGAATTAGCAAGCCTGGGCTTCAAATTTCAGATCAATGAAGGATTCTCCCCCTCGCCCTCCACACAGAGAAGGAAAAGCAGGATCTACTCTCTAGCTACTGAGACAAAAACGAGAACACAGAGGCACAGGTGGGATTCTTACACAGAAAAGAAGTGGACTCAGTGATGGAGCACCATTGGCTAAAACAAAGGCTTGGTTGCTTCTATATGTGAAGTCACTGCCATACATTCTTCTCAGTCAGATCATAAATTAGAGTGGAAAATACATTTATATTATGGCAAGTACAATTTATTTAAGATGAGTAGAAGGGTACACTACCAAAGGACTTTGATATGAATATGTATGGCCTGATATAGTCATAAGAAGCAAATTAGGGAATTAGCATGGGCAATAATCATGCTCACATAGTGATACTCTTGGAAGGAATTATATTAGGTAGTCAGGAGATTTATCGAATTGCTGTTTGAAATTAAGGATACCGAGATCCTTAATGCTGTGGGCTTGCATTTGAAAGACTCACTCATCAAGATCTTTAGACACATTATATTTGCTTTTGCAAATTAGAAGCTCTAACTGCAGATGCAAGTGTATATTGCCATGTGTGGAATTAATGCTTCAGACAGCTCATGAATATGCATGTGTATTTTGGTGGCGCTTCTGCCACAAGTGTCTGAGAGGCAGTGGGAAGTGGGTGGAACTGCGTGGGACTGCATATTGCTGTCAGAAAAAGTGCAGTTCTCAAAGGAATAAAGTATAGGGACAAATTCTCATTCCAGACATGGCTTGGAATACATAACAAATTTTAAGCAAGGGTGAAAAAAAAAAACCCTTGATAATTGTCCATTTTAATTGTTGAAAGCCCCGGTGACATTTTTACAACTTGTAAATGTTCTGAAGCCAAGCCTTTCTATTTAACTAGATGTTTGTATATCTTCATTGTGATTCCTGGAATATCTTGTTTTTAGCACATGCAAGAGTTGTTTGTTTCTAATGCTGTATTTAAAAACTGAATTGAATATCTATTGTTTGGGTTCAGCTTAGATTTTAGTAGGAGGTTTTAATATCACCAGGATTGGGTATTAATGAACAATTTCCTTAAAGCCATCTGGGTTTGGCAAAGATGCAGAAGAGAGGCTAGAGCACTTACTGTCTCATGGTGCTGCTTCATTACTTCTGGGCCTTGGGACTTGGGCTAAATGAGGATCACTGTGGGGCATGACTGCTCCTCCAGTGGCTTCTGCCTCTAGCACAGTATAGATGCAAGATGCCTAATGCTCTGGAGGTCTCCAATTAATTGTGGACCCCATGGGGAGTTTGAAATTTTACCTGTTATAATCAGTGCATAGTCCTTTCTTATATAAAAGCTAGGATATTTGAAGAAACCTTATTATGTAATGAGAATAGAATATTTATACTTCATATTCTATAACAGTACAGTTCTTTTATTCCACACAGACATGATAAACCATGTTAATAACTTACAGAAGCTACTAAACCTCAAGTTTAGATAATGACATCATTCCTTCATCTCTGCTTTATTAAATAATATTTATTATATTTGGCTAGGCCTTTATGGCAAAAGGAGTTTTAGCCCATGAGTTAGGTACGTTTTTCTTTTTAGTCAGAAACATTAATTATCATCCTAAAACATTACCTGAACAGGAATGTTGCAGGAATGAGTTCTTCTTTAGGGTCTATGACCTCGTTGGCCACAGGCCAGGTTTACATAGAGTATCTCCTATTAGTAGGCCTTAAATCTAATTAGACAGCAGTGGTTCTCTTCAAGATGCAAGTGCAGCTATTAGACCATTGGAGGTGTCTTGCCTAGGCCCATCATCAGGTTTCAGCAGTAACCTAGGTCGGTTATTCGGGTTTGGTTGTCATCTTGTTAGACCCTGCTTCAGTGCACTGTCACAGTGAATCTTGCCAGCTGTCTGTAACCCACTTGCTGTTCTTGTACCAGACCTTATAATATTGGAGGGTCGGAGGAATAAGGATTCAGTTCTTGTCTCTGCTTTGTATCCTTGAGAATCTCATTCAGTCTTGTGACATTAAATATCATTTACAGGCTGATGGCTACTAAATTAATGTCATTAGCCCAGAACTAACTACAAAACATTCAATTTTTCTATTTTGGAAGCTACAGGAATTTCTGCCTCCACATCCAAAGAATGTAATGAACAAGTTCATCTTTTATCAAAAGAAAAAAAAAAGACAGGCAGTCCTATGAAGTGACGAATAATTAAAGAATATATTTAAGAACTTTCATATTGTTGTAATTAGTCTCTCACACTAATTTCCATATTTAGGAGTTGGGGGAATTTAAGATAGACAAACTAGAATCACTCAATTCAGAAAAGCACACCATACACATTTAAATGATTTTTATGCATACTTGTTGATTGCTATTTCACATTTAAGGTTATTTACCTAACAAACTAATTCATGCCAACATAATATACCCTGTAATCCTATTGGGAGATACCATTTAGCCAGAGAAATCATTTGCTTGTTTAGAAGAGTGTTACAAATATGCACATCACCTTTACTTATGAATCAGTACATAAAAGGAGAGTATAGAATTTGTAATTAGGGAGAAACCAAGTATACTAATAGAGCCAACTAACGTGCATGAAGTCATATGCCTACAGTTTGTTTGTACTGTTTTTGGCTTTCCCTTTCACCTACCCACCAAAAAACAGTTAATGTTAGTCAGAAGTTGAGTTTATAACTAAAATATGCATTGTACAAAATACTGATTCATGTTTATGTTGTTGTTTTCAGTAATTGTTATACTATTTGCAACTAGAGACACTCCAAATAATTAATCATGATTCTGCATTTGCTAAATTCTGCTATAGCTTCAAATTAGAACAGATTTTCTATTTGAAAGCAATTTCAGGCTGATTCATTTGACCATTAAGTCACCAAAATGTTTCATTTTCCAGTAAGCACCACAAATACTGCTCATGTTAAGGAGAGGAAAATGTTAAATTGGAGCCTCTAGACGTACCTGTCAGTAAATGAATATTAGGTGAGAATGAAGTAGGAATATGAATCGATACACATTGTTGTACAAATGAGGCAAGTACAGAAAGGAAGGTGACTTTTCTATTCAGCTTTTTATTCAATAAGAATGGCACTACATAAAATAGACAGGAGAATTAAGTGTATGTGTATTTTAAATATGTGGAATAAATGTATAAAAAGATTTATTGTGTGACTTTCCTGTCCTTTCTCTTTACTTACAATTTCAAAATATTTAGGAGTTTGATGAACTACTGATACATTTAGTGTGTAGAAACTTGAAATTGAGGCAATTTAAAGAATTGACAAAAATACAAAAGTAGTATTGAATGAACAGATGGTCATAAACATTGAGAAAATTCAAGTAATTTTAAGTATATCTCAAAGTTGAAGCAAAATATCCATCTTAATGATACCACTAAATAAATAAAGCCAGTGTGCAGAATTGAATCTCTCACACACACATACACACACACACCCACACACACACACACACACACACACGTAAGACCATCCATATATATGTACACAGAGATCTATTCTGTGTTTGTCAGTCTGTCTATCTATCTATCTATCTATCTATCTATCTATCTATCTATCTATCTATCTATCTATCTATCTATCTATTTTCCCATGTGTTTTGCCTGCAAGTATGTATTTACACCATGTATGTGCATGAAGACCAGAAGAGGGAGTTGGATCCCTAGCACTGGAGTTACAGATAGTCGTAAGCTGCTGTGTGGGTGCTGGAAACAGAACTCAGGTCCTCTGCTAGAGGACTCTCAATGGTTGAGCCATATCGTCAGGGCTCCACTTCCTATTTCTAAAGACTAAGGAATTGAAGAAAAAAGATTGAGTGAATGCTTATCTTTTACCACTTAACTCAGAAATACCACTCATAAAATGATTATTTGAACACACTCCTGCTTCAACGTAACAAGCCCAACTGTGTAAGCAAGAACAAACAAACAAAAATAAATGGTTTTATCTTCTAACTTCCCCAGAAAATACTGCATTGAAAAGATGTCCTTGGGTTGGGGATTTAGCTCAGTGGTAGAGCGCTCCCCTAGCGAGCACAAGGCCCTGGGTTCGGTCCCCAGCTCCGGGAAAAAAAAAAAAAAAAGAAAAGATGTCCTTTATAGACTGTAGGATGTAGGAAAACTGTATCTTAGGGCAGGTGAGGTCTTGGTAGTAGATTTTGTTTAGTTTAAGCAAAATGTAACTCATTAGATTAATCTGAAGGAGAAAAAAGAAGTAAACCGTTTCTTTGGTCTTTGTAGTCTAGGTTATTTTAAATTTATTATCTTTATTCTTTTTTCTGTAGATATTTTCTTCTTTCCAGCATTAAAAAAATGGCTACTACATATATGTATATACAATTGGATGTGTTTTTAAGTGAAATGGCATTCTCTGTCCTGAAGAAATACCTACCATTTAAGCCAAATCACAGTGCTTCTATGAGCAAAAGTAGTCTTTTGTTACTCCTATATATTTATGCATATTTTGCTTTTATTTTAACCACAAAAACTTTCTCCAGTTTGGCAGCACTAATAACCAGCAGATTGCTAGTTTTTTTCATGTGTAGTGTAAAATCTGTTACAAAGAACTTGATTTGTAGCTGTCTGTATTTTGCGGTGTTATCTCCTTGAATCTTTAATGTGTTTTATTTTGTGAGCAGATCACATTGAGTTCCTGAACAGTCGAGGAATGTGTGACTTTTTAAAGCAATGGCCTCCCATTGGCAGCACACTTACGTTGGCTGTTTCCTAAGCTTGCTAAGTGAACTTGAATTCTTTTCCTGCTTCTTGCTTATTGTTTGCTCTTCTCAGGTGCTGCTGTGCCACACAGTGTGAGTGTCCCTTTTCTGTCCGTAATACACCTGGTCGTTTTGTCCCTGTGATTCAGCATTACTCCATCCTGGCACTTGGGGTGTTAATAGAATGGCAGCTGTTGTCCCTAAAATGGAAAAATTCTTCACTGTCTTCTTTGTGACGATCATTGAATTTTGTTTCCTGATTGAAGTGTTTCTAAGTACAAATGCACCAAATGCTGTTCTTGGAAATCTCAAATGTTTAAAAATTTCTTTACAAAATAATCACTTTAAGTAATGCATGAGACAAGCTGATGTTCGAGGCTTCAAATGTCATCTGTGTTTTATAGTAATGCTAAAGTGTTTCTCATTTTTCTTAACTGTAAAATTGTAGCATGAAATTTTAATCTCATGAAAATTATTACATTTTAATATTATTTAATGTAATAATCTAAGGTTTGAATGTAATTTACCTGGGTTCTAATTTTATTTGACATAAAATTAGTTAAATTATTAAGTGTTGATATCTTGAAATTTTATACTTTTAGTCACAATGTTGTATTATACGAAGCATTTTTTTTATGTGTAATTTATTTCATTGAGAGTAAAAGGACGAGTACATTAACACTTTTCTAATCTATAACATGGGGATTGTGTACATTCTGTTCATAGTGTGAAAGTTAAAGAAAGTGTACTTTTACAAGAGGTAATACTGAAGTGATTGACCTTACCCAGTTTCTTTAAGCTAGAACTTTGATATATTGCTTGCTAGTGGCTCTGGTATAAGCACCTTAGAAAATGGACAAACAATACCTTGGTAGGGAGATGTCTGAACAAGTGAACCGTATAGTGAGCCTAGACTATTGCCTGGGATATGATTAAGTCACAGTGCACTAAAACGCAATGAAGAAAGCATGAAATGGCCAACAGTTTCACTTGAGCCAGAAGGATAAATGTTAAACAATATTTATTCTTGTTAGAAATTGCTACAGGTATTTAAACATTATACACTGATCTTTTTATATTCAATTTGGGGTATGCATTCACTGAAACCCCACTTGCCCTGATTCAGGCCCCTGAGAGGCTATACCTGTGACTGAATGCCGTGGTAGAAGCTGTCACTGTGAAATGTGGAGATGGGGGAGGGCAGGCCTGCTCAGGTCAACACCCACTGTCTCACTGGTTTCATGCACACAGAGGAGTCTGGATTGCAGATGCAATGCCATGTGCCTCATCTTCAACCCCTTTCTCTCTAAGCAAGCAGCATGGGAACTCCCCTTCGGAGTGCTAAGATGTCTGTGCTGATGTCCATGGTGAGCAGTCTCTGATGAGGTGGGTGATGCTTACACAGCTACAGGTCACCAGCCCCTTTTGCGTGTTATTGCTGAAGGTAGAAAGTTTTGCCTGGTCTGTCTGTTTGTATTCATGATATAATTTAAACGCAGCGCTCTGGAGAAGAACAGTCCTGTGTTGAATGGTTGCAACTGTGTAATTGTCTTTGTCATCACTGTCTTCTCCTCTGATTGAGTGCCTGCTATCTATGCTGTGCCCCAGGCCAAGTCTTTACAATAGCCACAGTATCTCCCAAAGAAGCCATTTTTAAAGACTTAAACAAAAAATGATTCCTGTTTTCAGATGAAGCCAAAACTTCATTTTGTATTCTCGTTCTGCATACCTTTATAATATGTATGCACTACCATGGCCACATTGGACCCCACCATTAGTAGGTCGTTATCTGTGTACTTTTCAAAATGCAAAGCTAAAATGTTTTGTTATAGGAGCATATAACTTAAATCTTCACACTGCTTATCAAACGAATCGTTGGATAGCATACGATCATGACCCTAATGCTGCAATATTATGATATGGGTAACAGGTAGCCTGAAGTGCAGCGACTCTATCTTCTTTAGGGAGAAATTTATTTTGCAGATAATTTCACTTAACTGAGTAAAAAAAAATTACAGCAGCACAACTGGAAACTAACCTTGGGATGTGAAAATGGTGATACTGTGGACAAGCTGAATCAGATTGAAACGCTGTGTTGTTGATGGGTTCGAGGCATTGTTCAGTCTGCTGAGGAGTACCCTGATCAATAAGAAGCATCAGATTTGTCTGTTTTTCTTTTCAAAATGCAAGTGTGAATGCCTACAGGTATTTATAGCAGATTATTAACAGGTGCTGAGTACATAATAACCGTTCTGTTATTTCTGACGTTATGAAAATTAGATAATAATTAGGCTGTATCCAAAATGTACATCTTTCTCATAAGTTGTTCACTCAGCTGTGCATATATTATTAGCAACACGACTTAAAATTTGCATCTTGAAATACAATCTTATTTAGGTGGTGCTTCTAACTAGTGTATATCTTGACTATTGAGTAAACAGACAAGTTTTAAAACCAAACAACAGAAACAAATATTTTTAAACAAACAAAATTGTGTTTTGATAAAAATAGTTATTTAGTGGAAAGATTTACACGTAGACTCATTTCCTTTACCTAATGATACATCCCCCATCATGCTCTGTGTTTCATTTAGGATTTTTGGTTGTTTGGAGTAACACTCAAAACCCAGGGCAAGTCCTCAAAGCAAAACATTCTAAGATAAAGACAATTGCTCACATTGCATTTGAGACTCAGAATGACAAGAACCCTTGAGCCCAGAGCATTTGGCTATGCCACAGAGGAGGACTCTTATTGCTCATGTGGGGCTGAGTGCCACTGGAAACATTTCTTCTCCTTCATTTACAGTCGTCTGGAAACAAGGAGGCCTTTGTCTTCCAGCTGAACCAGGTAGTGTGGTACAATGTTGTAGGCAAATGTGCTTTGAAATATCCAATAAACTAACTTTGGCATACAGATTGTATCAGTGTACTTCTGAGTACACGAATAATATAGTTGTTTCTGAGAAGACAGAAGAAAACATTCTAAAGAGGAAATCTGAAGCTGGTACCTTTTGGTAGTACTGTTTAGTCAAAATATGTGGGTTATTTCCCCCTTTCTACGTTGTTTTAATGTTTTTTTAAGGTTATGCCATGGAAGTATTCTTGTGTGGTATTATATATGAATATATAAAATATGAACTTAATATTCAAAATGTTTCTACTCTGTTCCAAAGATTGACAGTTGTCATTTGGATCCTCATGTATTTTTAGATTTCATGTGAAAAAAATGAATGAAGTTACTCATTGCAATTCATAGAGTTCCCAAATGTGGAGGATGGTCTATAGCCTTTTCCCCTATTACTCTACCCTCTATCATCCAGTGATATGAACATTAGTCAGGAGGGAGGACCCTTCCTCATTAGTATCAACTTGATTTCTCCACATGGTCCCCTGACCAATCAATGTATGTGGTATCTGGGGCAAAGAAAGTTATGCTTGTACATGCAATAATGGCATCAATTGAATGGTGTAACCAATGATTTTCTGATTGGATTTAACACTCACACTCACTTTTTATAGGAAGAAATACCACGTCTATTACTGTAAATTCTAGCTATAACCTATGATCGCCGACCTCATTACTCTTATTCTGCTAAGTATACTTCATATTAACTGCTTTCTAAATTTGTATGTTTCTACCTATAGCTTAGTCCCTCTCTCAGAGCACATCAGAGAAGTTGTTTTGTGTAATGTATGGTTGTTAGAGATTCATGACTAATCAAAACACAGAGAA
The DNA here is from genome assembly GCF_021556685.1 of Rattus norvegicus. Classification (NCBI taxonomy): domain Eukaryota; kingdom Metazoa; phylum Chordata; class Mammalia; order Rodentia; family Muridae; genus Rattus; species Rattus norvegicus. Next base: position 74,313,395 of record NC_141539.1, on the reverse strand, counting down.
TAACTCAATGGAGTACTCAGCCACCAATGTGGCGTCCATGATGTCATCTCTTCCTTATCAAAGACGAAGGGGAGGATCTGATGTTAGAGCCAGATGTCAGGGAGGGCTGAACTGGAACTATATCCATTGGACATAACAGGGCTTTGGCATTCATCAGCTCATAGCAGCTGTTGTCTGGACAAGATTCAGCCAGACGTTATTTCAGCATGTAGGAGGGAGTACTTATGAGTCCCAAGTCCTAACTGAAGAGCCAGTGTCAGTTAATGGCTACTGGAGGAAGGAAAGTCAATTTCCTGTAAAGGTGTTACCCCGGGAAGAAAATCATACTCCATTGGATGATCTCATACCCATGAATATATAGGCAGCATAAATTGAACTAGGATTATTTAAAAGCTAAGATCATAAAGTTGAGAGAGTGTAGGGATGTGAGAGGTAGATTGGGGAGGATTTAGGGAAGGAGCTGAACTGTTAACGTACATTGTATGAATTCTCAGAATGGATAAAATATACTTTAAGATGAACAGAAGGCTCTCATATTTTAAAAACAAACAAGCAAGCACATTAAAAAAAATAGATGCTTTTAGCCATTACCAAAACTTACGCTGCCTTTCTTGTCCTGTTTATAGCTTAGTAAGAGCAAGATAAGCTAATGTTAAAAAAGAGTCTCTGCTTTCTAACTATTCAGAAACCAAACTGTGCTAGGTTCCTTCAGACTCCTGAAAAGGGGGTGGCCAGCTACAGTCTTAGCCTATGCTTGCTGTCGCAGGATGCTCAGACAGAGAGCTAGTTCCCTGGTCTTCTGATGTAAGATATGTCTTTATATCTTTCTCCTTTGTGTGTTTTTATGTGATGCTACTGCATAGACGACAATGTAGTATGAATGAAAGTATATGCAAAGGCGATCTGAAGAGGTCATAACTTGATTTATCACAGTGTTGATTGATTGCAGTTGCCAGGGACTGAGTTTGATATTTCTGAAATTTGCCTATGTATGATTTATGTCACAATTAATTATATATTGTTTTATATTAACTACAGTGTTTAAAATGTATTACATATACTTTTCATATTTATGTGTAAATTTTCTTTAAGATATTCTATACCATACTAGTGGTTTATTAGGCATTTTTTGTATGTACATATAGGCAGTGTATAGTTTGTTAGTTTCTTAAATATTGTTGAAGTTGAAATGAGTTAACTGCCATAATGACTCTTTTCTAAGTCTTTTTTTTATAAATTCCCGAGAACTACAGATATTGCATATTAAAAAACACACAGAATGGGAACACAAAAGGCTTCATCTGGGAATCACTCTGGGATTTCTGGGGCCTAAGTTGTAATGACTATCTTTTCCTGTCTTGGTGATATTACCTGCATTTCTATCTCCCTTTGCCCCATGACTCTTATCTGTTGATACTTCTGTAATCTCCTAATATTCATATAAACGACTGCAGAGCCTGTAGCCTCCTGCTTATGATGTAACGGCCTAGTTCGAGCAGTCCTGGGTCAGGAAGTAGAACACTCAGGGATTGATTGACGTAGAGATCCACAACCCTCAGGAGAAACCTCATCCTGTTGTGTAGAGAATAGGGTGGTACTGAGAGGAGGTCATATTTTAAATTGGTTAGAGAAAGTTTATGGGGTAACCCAAAATATAAACACCATGTCAAAATAGGCATGCATTAGGGGAACTAGGAAAGGGGAGATACATGTTTTAGGTATATTGTAAGGTATTTCTCCATGACAAGGAAAATGTAGACTACTCAATAATTGTTCTGCTTTAATGATTTTTGTAATCAGAGAGAAAGGCATCTGAGTTCTGGCAGCAAAACAAACTTGCTCCACAGGAACTTGGTGACATAAGAAATAAGGAAACAGGGAGCAACCTCCTTCACAATGAAGGAATTCAGCCTTGAGTCACGTTTGCCACTTAAGATCTTGGAAGCGTCAATAATCTCCTGTACATTTGTTAAAGGACTGAAGATGTCCTAAGAAGTTAACGAGTCCAGAAGAGTTACCTAGTGTATTTATAAACCACTAATTGATCACTATAATCTAAAACTTAACCAATATTGCAAACCCTTGTAAGCATTTGGAAAAGTGGTCATAATTAATGGGAAATAATTTGACTTTGAAAAATCCATGAGCAAATCACTACATAATGACTCCACATTCTTTTGAGTAGAACTTTATAGAAAATTTGGATTTTCTTTTACATAAATTTTTATGCTAGTTCTTTAAATGTGAAAATATAGGTTGAAAGACATGATTACCCTGTAGTTGTAAAATTGACCTATCCAATGAGTATTGTTTAGTGGGTCATTGTGATTCCCTGGGGAAGGTCTATAGTGAAACATAAATTTCCATCCTGTCCTGCATCATTCAGAAATAAATCAGTGACTTGGGTAAAGACTGAAAGCCCTGCTTTACATTACTCGGTTTACCTGAAGTAGAAGCTAGTCCAGGACAGTATGAATGCTGGATGTACTCACCAGGTAAGAAAGGAGAGTCTAAGGAACATTATTCTAAGGTCTTTGGATATTTATTTTCTTATCAATAAAAGAACACAATCAGTCTTCTATAGTACAAAGCAGTAGGGACTCACAAAACAGTAACTGATTTACCTCATGGTTGAAAGAATAGAGAAAAAAAGTTCAGGCAACTTAAAAATCTGTAATTAGCAGGACTGCATTTATTATGTATGAGCAGAAAACTAAACATAACTATTAAAATCAATCACTTATCGGATGTAATTGTTATTGAAATCAATCATATTAAAATGAAATCAGCTGCTTAACAATTAACTGCACGAAAAACACAGTTTGAGCTTTTCGTTGATTGATTTTCTGGTGCCAGTTAATAGCCTAAGCTTCATTGCAAGCTTTGCTAATAGAAAGCTAGTTTAAATATCAAATATATGTTCAGCTTGGGAATTTATGTAGAATAGAACATTGGCAAAATGGAGAAACTGATGAAATCAGCGGAAAATTGTAATGAGATATATGACCAACTTGTAGAATGTGTTCGCAGAAGATGTTCTTATGTGCATATTGCCTGCCATGTACTAGGATATGTAATATGAAAATTGAGAGCAACATTGAACATATCCTGTAAAAACCTTTTAAGATAATGGAATGTATTTAAGTTGAAGATAAAAATAAATCATACCTTGTTCAGGCATATTTTATCTTGAGGTTGAGCTTAAACATATAATAGGCAGGCTGGAATGTGGAAGATTGGAGATGATTTTTATTACTCCTCCCAGCATGAGAGGTGGCAGATGATATTGATTTCAAGACATAAGATTACAGCTTTCTCACAATTTAAGGTATGCAGGTTATAGATCTTGTCTCATCTCTAATTGTGTTAAACATTGGTGAATTAGGTGGCACTACTAAACAGGAATAAAATTAACTATAAAATGGTTATTTGATAAAATTAGCCATAATATGGTTATTTGATAAAATTGACCATAGGATGCTTATTTGATAAAATTAATCACAAAATGGTTAATTGATCTAATGAAACATAGAATCTGAGTCTCTTTTTGTTGTGGTTGTTGCTGTGGAGAAGAAAAATTCAGAAGGTAATGTGAATTTTGAGTTGAAAGTTGGGCTGCCATTGAGAGTAGTGTGACACATTTATACATCGCATATATATATATATATATACATATGTATATATACATATACACACACACATATATATATATATACATTTTAACTCTACCCATAAATATGTAAGAATACTATGTATCAATTTAAATAGCTGTTTTTAAAATACATAGAATAAATTTAACTTGAAACCACTATAAAAGTTTACAGGTGATAAATTTATACACAGCGTAACATAAGCCATTCTTCCTTTGAGAATTCATAGATTAGAAGAAGGAAGTTCCTCACCTCACTGTGGAATGTCTCCCTCACGATCGATCATCAAGGACAGCTTAGGCAGTATCCAGACTTTATGCACTGAACGATAGCAGTGTCCACCCAACTTGTTTAGAACATTAAACAATCATGATAATAAAAGCTTATTTTCCTACCCACCAAATAGCCACAACCTTTAATCTATATGAATTCAACATCTAAAGACTCTTACTCTTCCATTCCGAAATGCTGATCTAAATTCACCACAAGCTAAGAGTTAGGTTGTCTTTAGCAACTACACTTTTGGAGGGAAACAAGTCCTTGGGAGAACATATATGTAAAATACAGGTCCCTCTTCTTGCCCGTTAAGACTGAGAAGGAAAAGCACTGTGACCACCGCAGCAATGTTTCAGATAGCCATACTTCCAGCGCATTCCTCCCTGGTCCTATCTTACAGATTTGCTGATTGAGAAACCCTCAGAGGGTGAGAACCCAAGCCCATAGTCATAAGAAGCGTGTGATGGAGCAGTGGGGAGGGTTAGTGGTCGGTACTGTGTAGATCTAACATGCCTGTGTCATGCGAACTTTGACGTGGCTCACACAAGCCCTCTTTTTCTGCTCTCCACTTTACATTTATTTCCTTCTTCATGCTCTCTCCATTTCTTGTACTTTTTTCCTCAAAGTTCTTTTTAACTCTCTCATTGTTTTCACTATGAGCCCTGAAACTGGGGAAGTCTATGGAACTGAAACCATGGTCAGTGATATTACAGAGAGCAGTGTGGACACCACCAAGTCAAGGAAGGGAACTTGAGCATCTCCTTTGTCTCCTTTACAGTGATGTCTTCTACTCACAATGCTCACTACTTGCCTTTCTTAAGATTTTATTATCTATGTGTATATGCTGAAGAATGTTGTTGAACCTTGATAGTTGTTTTTTTTGTTTGTTTTTGTTCTGATGTTTTTATATACATAAAACCATACTATAGATATTTTCTACATATAAATAGAGCTATACTATAAATATAGAGAGCTTCTTGTTTTCACTTGTGGGTTTTGCCCATTTTATTCATGTGCTATAGTTTATCCATTCAATCAGAATGCTTTCTGATAGTACATTAGAAAATAAAATTAATCTGTGGAGTTTATTTTCCTTCTAAGAGTATGGGAGCTCATGTTTCCCAACTCTCAGTAGGGTGTCTTGTTCTCAAACTTCTGTACTAACCAATCAAGTGAGTATGTAGCATCGTTAGTTGTGGGGTAATTCAGGCTGCCTCTGATTATTAAGGATCTGCTTATTGCCATGGTTTGTCCTCTTTTGTGCAATGTCTACAATTTTATGTCTGTGTTCAAGTTATTTTGAATGTTGTTTTGTATGTTTCAGTTGCCCTATGCAGTTTTTCTTCTTTTCCTCCTTCTTTGTGATGTGCTTTAAAGAGTGATGTATTTATTTGAATATGGTCATATTTAGTGGGTATCTTAGTTAGGGTTTCATTGCTGTGAAGAGACACCTTGAAGAAGGCAACTTGGATAAAGGTAAACATTTAATTGGGCTTGACTTACAATTTCAGAGGTTTAGACATGGAAAACCTCAAAGGTCAACCCCACAATGATACACTTCTTCCAACAAGGCCACACCTATTCCAACAAGGCCACACCTCCTAGTAGCTAACACTCCCTATAGCCAAGCATTCAAACACATGAGTCTATGGGGGTCATAGCTATTCTAACCAACACAGTGGGATTATGGAATTAAGTTATCTTTCTCCAGAAAGGTTCTAGATTTGCTTCTGCCTGGAACCCAGAAGCACTGCCGTCTAGTACCAACCAAGTCTGAGACTTGAGTTTCTGTAGGATTCAGGTAGTAGCCCTCAGTACTGTATATCTGTTCATTCTGTTCATTTGGACCCTGGGTTTAAGCTTCGATGAAAAAATTCAGTATTACATTCAGTTGCAGTAATATGCTCACACACTCACCAGCTTTATTTAGGCCACGCCTTTTCCACCAGACACCTGTTACTAGTGAACTATAAGGGGAAAAGTTCAAATCACAGAAATTTTGAAATTTGCTGGAATTGGTCAATGTAGTTGCTGTGGTTGAATGCTTTTGTCCTGTCCAAAATTCATGTTGTAACTTAATTCCATATTTGGAAGTGTGCTTTTCAGAGGTGATTGAGTCATTAGCTGCCCTTATGAAAGTTCTGGGGGAAGGAGTTCACCTCTTTTCACCCTTCTCTCCCTTTGGCCACATGAGGAAAAAACAACAAGGAACCATTCTGGAAGCTGAGAACAGCCTTCACTTGTCTACACAGTGTTACCTAACAATTCTAGCCTTCCTTCTGAGAGAAGGAAGTTCTTATAATTTATAAATTACTCAGATTTGGCTAGTCAGTAAGAGTTTCACAAATGGCTTGTGGTAGTTTCTTTTAATCAGATTAAACAGCTCAAAGGAAGGACTTTAGTTCATGGTTTGAACGGATGTTTAATGGCTAGCTGGCTCCATATTAGGAATATAAATATCTATCCTGAAACTGAAATGCAGACATAGCAATCCAATCTGCTTTATGCAGATTCACAGCCCAGGAGGGGGGATGCTAGAACATGCAGTCATAAGGAAGAATGCAGACCTGGGGAAGAATGACAGGATCAAATGGAGGGAGCTGGGTTCCAGGGTCCAGTTCTTTGTCCTAATGCTCACTCTGTACCTCCTGGTTGGGTAAAACCCAAATACTGATGTGTATGAAAATCCCCAGTCGTACACAGGGGATAGGAGCTACATTCCCTAGTTGTGAAGCTACTGGTTCCTTCCATTTTACTGTTTGCATCCTACCACCAAAACCAGGACATTAACAGTAGTCTCTCTTTCACTGCTCCTATCACTGATCTGCTATTTCCTCTTAACATCCTTTTTAGGAGAAAGAGACATATATACCAGCTTACTGTCTACTGCAGCCCTGACCAGTGACAGAAGCAGTTTATGGTAGTCTGAATTCTAGAAGTGGGACTGCACAGTTCCATTGATCACCATATCCTCCAAACCACACCCACAAAGTGTTTCATGTTTACATCATGAAAGATAAAAATTCCTAATGTTTAAAAAGGTCTAGTGTATAAAAGCCTTTAACATCATAATATTGATTAAAATCCTGAAGTTGAAATCTGGAGAGCTTTCCGAACTTTTAGGCAAAAAGAAGGAAGGAAGGAAAGAGACCTTGAAGGAACTAGGAGGCAACCAGGAGGGTTAGGAGTAAAATTCTGTGAGAGATTCGTGTGTTTCTGTTTATATGAACGATTCTTGTGCAATCCCAGTTGGGGAGTATATTTAGAAACCTGGCAGAATGTTTTCGGATATATCTGTCCTGGTGTTCTATGTGAGTTTCGGTGGGGTTGGGAGAATCCACAATGAATGGGGCTTGGCAGCACTTAGTAAGATGGGGGCCCAGAGAGAGCAAAATGAGAGATGACTTGGTTTCTATCTACTCTTTGGGACAGGATTTCCCTCCTTTGCCTTTGAACATCAGAACTCTAGCCTTGCTTGCTTGTGTGAACTGTAGGTGTGTTGGCAATGCATGGCTTGAATGAAATGATTCCTATAAAGGGGACACTAAAACATTTATTGAAACAGCCCTTACACAAAAGTAGTAAACGGTGGTTCTTGTCCACTAAGTGCACACAGTGGCTTCTTCCTCACTGTTCAGGCGTCCTGTATTGCTTCAGCCTTTTCCGTGTGTTTATAGTCAGTGCTGTGGTCAAACAGAATGTCTCAATTTTTGACCGCAAACTTCTGGATACAAAAAAAAAATAATGCTAATTTTTATAAGTGAAAAAACGTTCAATGAGTAATATATATGTATCCAGAGTTACAAGGAAAATGTGCAAAATTTTATCTATGCAATTGTTTCTAAGTTCCTCAATTTTAAATTTCCTGTCATAAACTCTTGTCATATATGTTGCAGGCAGTTCAGCCAAGGAGCCTGGGGTTCTTCTGTCGTCTGTGTGCCCTGGAGCTGGCTGTTTGAAAGACTTCAATGTTCATACTTTAGTCGAAGACCTCCCACACTACTAAAATAATTCCCAGATTTACTCGTCCTTAACCAGTTTTCCAGTTCCATGCTGCTGCTCACCTTGGGAGGTGGGGAGTGCACTTGCTCCCCAGGCTGCAGTGGTCTCAGATAAAATTTGGAGTTTTCTTATGTAAATTCTGGAACTGACCTCTGGCATTGTTTCAGTCTAATAGAAAGGTGTTTTATGTTCCTCTCAGGCCGACATAATCATGGTAGGCAAATGCTTTGCCTTGAAATTGCATCCATAACCTATGATCGATGCTTTCAAATGACTGGAAAATATGGTATGCTGTGAGTGGCAGCACACATATCTAGGCACAGCCTTTGGAAGTTGGGAGGATTGCAAGTTCAAGGCCAGCCTGGGCTACATAATGAGGCCCTGTCTAAAACAATAACAGTGACCATGCCTAAGGGCACGGGGTCTGTGCTTCTTGCGTAGCAGCTGAGTTGCAAGCTTGCAGATGAATTTCCAGGAATCCTTGAGCGTCCCAGTTACTCTTGTACTCTGTCTCCCTTGTTTCATCTTAGCAGAATGTGTCCTTTTACTCACACTTTTCCAATCTTCCTGCTTTTGTGCCTGATCTCAAAAAAAAAATATTCTTGTGTAACACTGCAAAAATCAGGAAGTTATAGTCTCCGTAGAGAATTCTATTATGGTTAAGGCCAAAATGAGCACCTATGATTAGTGGATACCGTTTGTAAATGCTCTAGAATACAACTATATTTTGACCGTGAAAGCTTAGGAATTGTTTTTAGCTATGTGTCATTATGCATTCATATTTGACACGCATGTTTTTCTATCAGATGAATGTAGTGGCCAATTTGAGACCCATGCCCCAAGGGGAGCCCATGCCTGACACTGCTCACATGACCAGGAACCAGAGGCGGGACAGCTTAGAGACCCAGGATAGAATCAATTGTGATTGGGAAACAATTATGAAATGATTCCTAGTGATGTTCTGCTATACTCATAGATCAGTGCAGAGTCCACATGACTTCAGAGAGGCATCACCCAGCAACCAGTAGGAGCAGATACAGAAACCCATGGCAGAACACTAGGCAGAGCCAGGGAACCCTGCGGAGAAGGCAGGGGCCAGGATTTCAGGAGCCAGAGGGTTAAGGACACTGTGAGAACTCAGCCCACAGAACCAGCTAAGCAGGACTCATGGGAGCTTAGAGTCTGAAATAACAATCATGGATCCTGCATAGGTCTGAGCAAGGCCTTCTGTGTATGTGTTACGGTAGTGTAGCTGTGTGTTCTTGTGGGACTCCTAGCAAAGAGGGTGGGGAGGGAGGGAAGCAGAGAGGACAGAAGAAGGCAGGGGGAGAGAGAGTGTGGGAGTGAGTAAGTGTGTGTGTGTGTGTGTGTGTGTGTATGTGAGTGTGTGAGAGAGTGTGTGTGAGTGTGTGTGTGAGTGTGTGTGAGTGAGAGTGTGTGTGAGTGTGTGAGTGAGAGTGTGTGTGTGAGAGTGTGTGTGAGTGTATGTGTGTGTGTGTGAGTATGTGAGTGAGAGTGTGTGTGTGTGTGTGAGAGTGTGTGTGAGTGTATGTGTGTGTGTGTGTGTGAGTATGTGAGTGAGTGAGTGTGTGTGTGTGTGTGTGTGTGTGTGTCTGTGTGTGTGACTCCTGACTCCTTTGCCTGCCCTTGGGACTCTTTTTCTCCTACTGGGTTGCCTTGTCCAGCCTTGATAATGAGGCTATGTTCCTGGTCTTATTGTAACTTGTTATGCCATGTTTAGTTGATATCTCTAGGAGGCCTGCTCTTTTTGTGAAGGGAAACAGGAGAAGTTGATCTGGGGGAGAGATGAGGTGAGCGGAAGATTGAGAAGAGTGGAGGGAGGGGGAAACTGCTGTGTGGATGTAATTCATGTTAAAAGAATAAAAAGGGGAAAAAAAAGAGTGAACATGGCAAGAAGTTTGATTTGTTTAAAGTGATGGACCAAGGCCTCAAACTTACATGTTCTCTGCATTCAGCTCTGAGTGTGGCTTTTTCCTTTACTATAATGGAACATATGAGGCTGTGTACTTATGAAAAGCTGTTACTTATTTCACAGCTTACACCAGGTTACAACACTTTGGGTGGGTTCTACCAAAATGGTGTGGGGGAGCCAGATGAAACAGAGGGTTCCTGCTTCATTTTACTTAGAGCAAGCATCTCTGAGAATGAACTCAGGGGCCCAGGAGAGCTTTGCTAATCTTTTGGAGGGTAGCACCCTAGTGATGTAAGAACCTCCAACTGGACCGCGCCTTTCAGAGGTGTACTTACTTCCCAAGAGCACCACACCGAGGACTGGAAATCCCTAACACATGAAGCTTGGGGAATACAGTCTGCTATTGAAAATCCAAAGTCTAGCTTTCTTCAAGTGTAAAGGGAAGTGTCTCATAGTCCAGTCATTGGGCCTCATGGGAAAAGGTCAGCACCCATTGCCAAATTCTGTCATTTTTTAAAAATAGAAATCAACAATTGTCTGAAATGCCCAACCTGTAGAATATCATTTTTTTTAAATGTATGGATGAAGCCTCTTCCCTTTGGAAACTCACCTCTTCAACTCTAAATCTCTTGAAGAAATGATCATGGATGTCATAATACATAAATAAGCTTTCATCTCTCAGCCAAGTTCCTCTGCTCATCTGCTTTCTCACTTTCTGCACCTGCAGAATGCACAGGAAGTGAAGCTGTTCCACTGCCCTTTCCTCTCCATCTCTTCAGTGGAGGTCTAGCAGTCACCAATAAGAGACCCTGATGTCTGTGGCTCAATGCTCGCTACCTTGGAAGCTCTCCTCCCAGGTCTTCTGGCCTCCAGGGTTTGAACCCTGCAGCTGCCTTGAGGTGGGGTCTGCAGCACTGCCTATGCTTGGCTCGCCCCTGCTATCCCTGGCTCTTCTCCCTCCTCTTCTTCCACACTGGAGCCCGTCTCATGGCAGTAACTCCTTTATTGTTTGCCTTCTTATTCTTTTTCCATGATTTTTTACTCACTGCCTTGGTAAGGAGAGAGTTTTATTTACTCTGTTGGAAATTATAATTTTGGCAGAAAATTACTGGCTTCTGGGCAGAGCAATCATAAGCAGAGGCACGCCCAGAAAACAAACCTTCCTTCCTGGCGCTCATAGGTCCTTAGGATGAGATCTCATTTCCCCTGTCTCTTCTTTATCCTGTTGGCCCAGGTTTTGGAAAACATATGAGTCCTCTAGTGAGCTAGGCTGGGGTAGTCTGAAAGCTACCGTGCTTCTGCTCTTTCCCTCTGAACACTGCAGCCTGCACAGTAACTCATCTCTCTTTCTTGTTACCCTCCCAGCCCTGAAGGTTCATAGCCTTTCCCAGTTATGGAAACTTGCTTCAACACAATTTCCAGTCTTGCCCCTTTAAACATTGTCTTTGGAGAACCTAATTTATGTCCAGGTATTGCTTCTACTTAAAAGTTAGTCAATAATTTCTATATCTACCATAAAACAAATAAGTCCTTACTGTGATAAATATGATGTAGGTCCTTCAATTTCTCCTGCCGTTGTATTAAAATGGGACTTGGTCCACTGATATGCTATCATCATTTATTCTATGTTTATCCAAGCTCCAGTCTCTGTATCCAGCCACTTCTCATGTTTCTGTATGCAGGTTCCCTGGTCGTTTCTGCATGACTACATCAGGTAGGGCTTGTACCAATCCCTTCCTCCTTTGGCTCCCTGTGTTTGACATTGTAATGGTTCTCCATCACTCACTTCCTTTGAAGCAGGAAGTATATTTTATTTCAGAATAATTTCTTGTCTGTATGCATAGTGGCTGTGTGTGTGTGCATGGCATGTTGCAGATACACAAAGTGCATGCTCTGAGATTGAGGAGAAAGCTAACAGACCCCTGCTAGCAATATAATATATTAAGTTTATGAATCTTTACTGAGACTTACTTAGCTGATTGACTCAGTTCATAATTTATAATTATTATTATCTTTATGTAGTAAAACCTTCAGTTTAAAATGTAATGATGATCCGTTTTTAACTACACAGATAGCACATTTACAATAAAAAGACATAACATTTCTAAGGCGTAGTTGACTTGTATGACAAATAGTCTATTCTGTGTGGAACGTTTGAAAAAGGATCCATGGTAACTAACCCTTTTCTAGAATCCTTGGTCGTGAAGTAAAAATGCAGTCAATTATGGAGTCCTGAGGTGTTCAGGTGATTTCTGAAGTACCATAACGTTCCTCGTCTGAGGAATCCTGTGCTTGTGTTGCTGTGCAGCCTCACGTGCATGCGTCTGTGAACTCTGACCTGTAGCGAAGCAGGAACCTTGTCACACTTTTAAAACCCATGAGTGGTGCTAATCAGGGCTTTCTAGAGGAACAGAGCAGGCGGGATGAATGAATATATGTTTTATTATAGGGTGCAAATGTATTAAAAAGAATTTATTAGATTGGTTTACACTATGCAGTCATTGTAAACCCACAATGGCTGTCTCACTCAAGGGAGGCTTAGAACCAGGTAGGGGGTCAGTCCATGAACTGGATGTCTCAAAACTCCCAATCTGGCATTGAAGGCCCAAAGAATTCCTAGGAAGCTGTTGGTATTGTCCACGTTGGAAGCCAGAAGCTGCTTCTAATACCGTTGAAGGAATAAGTAATGACAGCAACAGATTAGAAGGACTTGGAGGGAGAGTCAGGGTCAAGGGGCAAGAGCTTTCCTTATTCTAAGTCATTGTATTCAGCTACTATGAGAAGATACTGCCTACATTTTGAGTGGATGTTCCCACATCAATTAAGGCATTCTATACATTTCCCCACAGACATGCCCTCAGTCCATGATAATCTAGAGAGCCCCTCTTGAAGAGTCTCTCTCCCAAGTGATTTCAGGCTGTATCGAGTTGTCAATGAAAGCCAAGTATCATCAGACCCTCCCTACACAGTGTGTCTGCAAGGGGAATAAAGGGAAGATCCTGGGCATTTTTTTTATAAATTTTTTTTAAAGAGCCACCTACCCTATTAATGTCTTATTATAATGTTTTTTTCTCAAAAGTTTAATGTTAAGATAGACTACGATAAGCATGTTTTAAAACTTCATGCGTACAATATTTTTCAAAATTTTAAATATATGTTCATCACTTAGTAAATTTTGATTTTAAAGCCTAGAGAATCTTTTATACATAGTACAGAGAGAGAACACCAAACAGACTTTGGCAGCATGTGTCATTGTTTCTAAATGTAAAGTTTTTAAACATAGATTGGTACAGCAGTTTGTTACAGTTAGAATTCCGTTTGTGTCACTTTGGGGAATATAAACATTGTTTCTCTGTCATATGTCTTTGAAATGATATCATATGTTCTGAGAACTCAATGGGGTATTGAGAGTGCCAGAATTTGCTAGAGGAGAAATACATATGTATAACTATTATAGATAAAGATATATAGAAGTGAGATTTTTTTCCTCATTAGGTTTCCAAAAGAGTTAGGTCACGATTAAGGAATAACTGCAGAATTAATAATCTTCCATTTTATCTGGAAATGGGTAGCGGAAAACAAATGGCTTGATCCTGGTGATTACTGGGTTGTAAAGTAAAAGCTCTTTGCAAGGTGTCAATGAACTCCCAAGTGTGAAAGCGAGGTCTGAGTTGCTACCTGCTCAGCGTGATCTGAATTATGAGGGTAAATAAAGTGTGTCACAGATGTTTTAATATCTAGGGCAAAGGTCCCAGAGTCAGTGGCTTCCTGAAAGCTAGAGTAAATGCAACAGTTTAGAGAGAAGAGGTCAGTAATTCAAGGGGAAAGGTGATCCTATTCAGGTTAAGATACCAGGGACAGAATTTTAGGAATCTTGTTATCACAAATGACACAGGGTCATTTCTTGAGAGCACAAGGTTCTATCTGAATAGGTGTTTGCTCTTCTGAGGTTGATTCGACATTTGACCCAAAGGTTCAATAATTCATTTTGATAAATATTTCATAGGAAAGAAGGACTGGCAGACAATTGTGTTGGTCTGGGTAATGTGACTTACAAAAAGTTCTACATGAATAGTTCTGTTTTATGGGAACATTTAGTATGGGTTTACTGTCTTGGAACAGGAAAGGCAGTGGGGCAGACTGCGACTCAGAAAAGACAAGGGGAAATGCAAGTGGCGAATTGTGAGCTCCGGTGGTTTGCAGAGTAAGTGGATGCTTATCTAAGGGAGCACTTACCCAGAGTGCACTGCTAAATCTTGGAGGCTGAAAGGTGGATGAAGCAGTACTCTGGATGCCGATGAAGCTCTCAGCTCTCATGAATCAGCAGTGCTTTTCCATGTGAGTCCTCTCAGCAACGGAAAGTGAAGGACACGGTCAACGAGAGGAGTGAAGTTCATTCCTGAGTATGCCTTTTTACGTTTTGGTTTTTGTGTTGTAAGGTGTTGTCTGATGATTCGCCACAAATGGAAAAGTTAGTTTATCACTGTGTCAACTAGACTTTTGTGTTTTAATTTTTATGATTTTAATTTTTCCCTTGGTGGTTAAATGTATACAGTGTGTTTTAGTTATTTTCACTTTTTATCTCACGTCAGCCTTCCCTTTTCCGTGAAATGCTTCTTCCCTTCACGTGCATGTGTCCAACCGAGTTTATTTAAGCATTGCCTGTACTTGTACAGGTAGGTCATAGTCAATAATTCCAAACAGAATAGTGAGATGGTATGTACCTCACTATTGGCACCCAGGTTGCCAATCCTGGGCAGATACTGTACAGGTAAAGCGGTTGCAGTAATGTCTTGAGTACCATGGTTATGTCAGGTCATGGAGATATCTTTAAGTAACCTCAAGGTGTCAAAAAAAAATCATTCTTCTTCCTCTCTTTTTAAAAAGAAGTCTTTTCTTTTATTTGATATTTTCATTATTTATGTTTCAAATGTTATCCCTTTCCCCAATTTCTCCTCCAGAACTTCCCTATCCGATCTTCCCTCCTACTGCTTCTATGATGGCGCTCCCCCATCAACCTGCCCACTGCCTCCTGTGTCCCTTCTCTGGCATTCCCCTACACTGGGGCATTGAGCCTTGATTGGATGAAGGGCCTCTCTCTCCTCCTATTGATACCCAGCAAAGGGTATCACTGCTACATATGCTGCTGGTTGCTCCATATGTCTTCTATGTTTAGTGGTTTAGACCCTGGGAGCTCTGGGGTGTCTGGTTGATTGATATTGTTGTTCTTCCTATGTGATTGCAAACCCCTTCAGTTCCTTCAGTTCTTTCTCTAACTCCTCCATTGGGGATCCCATTCTCATTCCAATGGTTGGATTCGAGCATTCACATCTGTATTTGTCAGGCTCTGGAAGTGCTTCTTAGGATACAGGTATATCAGGCTCCTATCGGCATGCACTTCTTGGCATTTGCAATAGTGTCTGGGTTTGGTGACTGTATATGGGATGCATCCCCATGTATGGCAGTCTTTAAATGGTGGCCTTTACTTTAGCCTCTGCTCCACAGTTTGTCTCTATTTCTTCCTATGAGTAGTTTGTTACCCCTTCTAAGGAGGACTGAAACATCCACAATTTGTTCTTCCTTCTTCTTGAGCTTCATGTGGTCTGTAAATCTTATCTTGGGTATTCCAAACTTTTGGGCTAGTATTCACTTATCAGTGAGTGCATACCATGTGTGTTCTTTTGTGATTGAGTTACCTCACTCAGGATGGTATTTTCTAGTTCCATCCATTTGCCTATGAATTTCATAAAGACATTGTTTTTGATAGCTAAGTAATATTCCATTGTGTAGATGTACCACATTTTCTGTGTCCATTCCTCTGTTGAAGGGCATCTTGGTCTTTCCAGCTTTTGGCTATTATAAATAAGGCTGCTATTAACACCGTGGAGCACAGTCCTTGGTATATGTTGGAACATCTTTTGCCCAGGAATAGTATAGCTGGGTCCTCAGCTATGTCCATTTTTCTGAGGTACTGCTAGACTGATTTCCAGAGTGTTTTTTACATGCTTGTAGACCCACCAACAATGGTGGAGCATTCCTCTTTTATTATGTACCCCAAGACTTTGAGATGGTGATATTTATAGTACAAGTCAAGACTGAGCTCTCTAGTGTCAGTTATTTTTGGCAATTTTAACCAGTTATGAGTTAAAATTATCTCTAAGTTTTGGTCAGAGAGTTTTGAAGCAGTATTTATCTATGCTTGGGTATAACCATGGATATAAGAAATCAGTTTAATAACATTTCCATGTAACAATACACTAATAGTATGTTTCCCATTATGGCCTGTAATCATCTCAAGTACACAGGTTCTTGCCAGGTTTACAGGAAGAGTTATGGTTCCCGTCTGTTGAGGAGGCCTCCAGTCCAGTCAGAAATTGGTAGGTTATACCACTGTTTTACCAATGAGTACATCTTATGTACGAGGTCTGGATTGTACCACACAGACTATTAATGCTTTTCTCCTAAACAATCTGCATATAATCTTCTAGGTTACTGAATCTGTCACATAAGAGTTTGTAGTTTGATTTCTCTGTGTTTTGTGTGCAAGCACAGTTTATACCGTCAGCTCTGCTTGGCAACAAGGCCATGGCAGTAGCCTATGTTGCTTTGGAAGCCTCTGGGGCTTTCCAGAGTAAACTCCTCAGGGTGCGTCCCATGTCTGACACTGAGAGTTTACATAATCGCTTATGACTTCTGAGAGAAGCTTTGTCTATCTAAACACAAGAAGTCAAAAACCAGAAACCTATTTTTAAGTTTATGGAGATGCACAATTTAAAAAAGAGATTGAATATTGTGCTTTGCCATTCAGCCATATTTACTGTTAGTGATCAGGGGCCCACAGAGTAAATTGAGAAAGTGTTCCCTGATTCTGTCTCTGCTTGGTACAGGCATTTCAGAAAAGACCAGTATAATAAGAATACATGATTATAGACTCAGAGGAGGCTTAATGTAAAAGGTTGGGTATTTAATTTATGGAAATTCACCTTTCAATTTCAAATCCAATACAGTTCTTTCTCAGATGATTTGAAAGGATGCTGCCTCCTTTCTTTCCCACGAGGATTAAGCCACATCATCTTAGTTTCATATTGAAAAATGGGTTCTGTGCCACAATCCAAAAAGAGAATCCCAGCATCCGTACTCCGAATATTGCTGTCCCCAAGATAAAAGTGTCTTAGGATCCTAAATTCTAAAGCTCTTACATCATAATTCTGAATGCTGAGGCTATGATATAAAGCCTAAAATCTCGAAGACTGATCTTCCCCTTCAAGCAAAGGCTGTGTTGAGCTAGAGAGTGAATTCCACGCAAGGGGTTCCTGCAGTTGTGGGTATGCACAAGTAGTTGCCAGTGTGAGCAATTCTTTGGGACTCATTGCCAATGTGAGCAATTCTTTGGGACTCGTATGCCTTCACATATTCCATCTGTGCTCAAATGAACTCTGATGCACAAGGCACCACTGCTCTTCTTATCTTCTTATTCATGGATTGCAACCTTTAGGTGACTTCATGGGTTTCTCTAGACAGATGTGATTTTAAGTAATTAAAGATCTCTGAGATTTCACCAGTTGGAAGAATTTTCATAGAGCAATTATGCCTTTGTAGAATTCAGTAATTGGAATTTTCTACCAAACTCATTGGTCAATGACTCCGTAAAATTCCTTTTTAAAAGTCTGAGTGGCACCCAGTTCCTGTCCTTTTCTCATGGTTTGCAGGTTTAGTGGAAATCTGCTCTATTCTGTGAAATAGACCAAGTTCTCATACAAGCATTTATAAAATGGCTTGCCCTTTTCAGTCATTAATACCATGAATGAACAAGTAAGTTGTTGAATCTATAGATCTTTTATAGGAATATGTTCTGTATGTATTTGGCTTAAAACAACAACTAGAGGTGTGTTTGAAATAGAATATCAGTAGCAGACTGAAACATAAGCTATTCTTTTCTTTCCAATTTGGTGGTAGCGTAAGTGTCTCTTTACCATTCCATTCCTAACAAGGACCCTTTACCACTTGGTGTGCCTTGGGAGGCTGGCAAAGCTTCTAACACGGTGCTTGTCTGTCTGTGGCTTAGATGCTCAGCTGTTGTGAATTATTTTTATTTACTGGTTCAGAGAATTGGTTTTTTTTTTCAATTATTTTTGGGGAGGGAGCAAGACTCTTTTTCTCCATACTCCACTGCTGTCTATCATTTTCTCTCTTCTGTTCCTTCTAATTTATCATGGATTTCAAGGTACAGATTTCAATATTTTCTGAATCTTCATCTCTTAGGGTTATTATTTTGGGAATCAGAGCCTGAGGTGCTTTAGATTTTTTTTTTTTAAATTAACTTGAGTATTTCTTATATACATTTCAAATGTTATTCCCTTTCCCGGTTTCCGGGCAAAATCCCCCTCCCCCTCCCCTTCCTTATGGGTGTTCCCCTCCCAACCCTCCCCCCATTGCCGCCCTCCCCCCATAGTCTAGTTCACTGGGGGTTCAGTCTTAGCAGGAACCAGGGCTTCCCCTTCCACTGGTGCTCTTACTAGGATATTCATTGCTACCTATGAGGTCAGAGTCCAGGGTCAGTCCATGTATAGTCTTTGGGTAGTGGCTTAGTCCCTGGAAGCTCTGGTTGCTTGGCATTGTTGTACATATGGGGTCTCGAGCCCCTTCAAGCTCTTCCAGTTCTTTCTCTGATTCCTTCAACGGGGGTTCTATTCTCAGTTCAGTGGTTTGCTGCTGGCATTCGCCTCTGTATTTGCTGTATTCTGGCTGTGTCTCTCAGGAGCAATCTACATCCGGCTCCTGTCGGTCTGCACTTCTTTGCTTCATCCATCTTGTCTAATTGGGTGGCTGTATATGTATGGGCCACATGTGGGGCAGGCTCTGAATGGGTGTTCCTTCAGTCTCTGTTTTAATCTTTGCCTCTCCCTTCCCTGCCAAGGGTATTCTTTTTCCTCATTTAAAGAAGGAGTGAAGCATTCACATTTTGATCATCCGTCTTGAGTTTCGTTTGTTCTAGGGATCTAGGGTAATTCAAGCATTTGGGCTAATAGCCACTTATCAATGAGTGCATACCATGTATGTCTTTCTGTGATTGGGTTAGCTCACTCAGGATGATATTTTCCAGTTCCAACCATTTGCCTACGAATTTCATAAACTCGTTGTTTTTGATAGCTGAGTAATATTCCATTGTGTAGATGTACCATATTTTCTGTATCCATTCCTCTGTTGAAGGGCATCTGGGTTCTTTCCATTTTCTGGCTATTATAAATAAGGCTGCGATGAACATAGTGGAGCACGTGTCTCTTTTATATGTTGAGGCATCTTTTGGGTATATGCCCAAGAGAGGTATAGCTGGATCCTCAGGCAGTTCAATGTCCAATTTTCTGAGGAACCTCCAGACTGATTTCCAGAATGGTTTTACCAGTCTGCAATCCCACCAACAATGGAGGAGTGTTCCTCTTTCTCCACATCCTTGCCAGCATCTGCTGTCACCTGAGTTTTTGATCTTAGCCATTCTCACTGGTGTGAGGTGAAATCTCAGGGTTGTTTTGATTTGCATTTCCCTTATGACTAAAGATGTTGAACATTTCTTTAGGTGTTTCTCAGCCATTCGGCATTCCTCAGCTGTGAATTCTTTGTTTAGCTCTGAACCCCATTTTTTAATAGGGCTATTTGTTTCCCTGCGGTCTAACTTCTTGAGTTCTTTGTATATTTTGGATATAAGGCCTCTATCTGTTGTAGGATTGGTAAAGATCTTTTCCCAATCTGTTGGTTGCCGTTTTGTCCTAACCACCGTGTCCTTTGCCTTACAGAAGCTTTGCAGTTTTATGAGATCCCATTTGTCGATTCTTGATCTTAGAGCATAAGCCATTGGTGTTTTGTTCAGGAAATTTTTTCCAGTGCCCATGTGTTCCAGATGCTTCCCTAGTTTTTCTTCTATTAGTTTGAGTGTGTCTGGTTTGATGTGGAGGTCCTTGATCCACTTGGACTTAAGCTTTGTACAGGGTGATAAGCATGGATCGATCTGCATTCTTCTACATGTTGCCCTCCAGTTGAACCAGCACCACTTGCTGAAAATGCTATCTTTTTTCCATTGGATGGTTTTGGCTCCTTTGTCAAAAATCAAGTGACCATAGGTGTGTGGGTTCATTTCTGGGTCTTCAATTCTATTCCATTGGTCTATCTGTCTGTCTCTGTACCAATACCATGCAGTTTTTATCACTATTGCTCTGTAATACTGCTTGAGTTCAGGGATAGTGATTCCCCCTGAAGTCCTTTTATTGTTGAGGATAGCTTTAGCTATCCTGGGTTTTTTGTTATTCCAGATGAATTTGCAAATTGTTCTGTCTAACTCTTTGAAGAATTGGGTTGGTATTTTGATGGGGATTGCATTGAATCTGTAGATTGCTTTTGGTAAAATGGCCATTTTTACTATATTAATCCTGCCAATCCATGAGCATGGGAGATCTTTTCATCTTCTGAGGTCTTCTTCAATTTCTTTCCTCAGTGTCTTGAAGTTCTTATTGTACAGATCTTTTACTTGCTTGGTTAAAGTCACACCGAGGTACTTTATATTATTTGGGTCTATTATGAAGGGTGTCGTTTCCCTAATTTCTTTCTCGGCTTGTTTCTCTTTTGTATAGAGGAAGGCAACTGATTTATTTGAGTTAATTTTATACCCAGCCACTTTGCTGAAGTTGTTTATCAGCTTTAGTAGTTCTCTGGTGGAACTTTTGGGATCACTTAAATATACTATCATGTCATCTGCAAATAGTGATATTTTGACCTCTTCTTTTCCGATCTGTATCCCCTTGATCTCCTTTTGTTGTCTGATTGCTCTGGCTAGAACTTCAAGAACTATATTGAATAAGTAGGGAGAGAGTGGGCAGCCTTGTCTAGTCCCTGATTTTAGTGGGATTGCTTCAAGTTTCTCTCCATTTAGTTTAATGTTAGCAACTGGTTTGCTGTATATGGCTTTTCCTATGTTTAGGTATGGGCCTTGAATTCCTATTCTTTCCAGGACTTTTATCATGAAGGGGTGTTGGATTTTGTCAAATGCTTTCTCAGCATCTAATGAAATGATCATGTGGTTTTGTTCTTTCAGTTTGTTTATATGATGGATCACGTTGATGGTTTTCCGTATATTAAACCATCCCTGCATGCCTGGGATGAAGCCTACTTGATCATGGTGGATGATTGTTTTGATGTGCTCTTGAATTTGGTTTGCCAGAATTTTATTGAGTATTTTTGCGTCGATATTCATAAGGGAAATTGGTCTGAAGTTCTCTTTCTTTGTTGTGTCTTTGTGTGGTTTAGGTATAAGAGTAATTGTGGCTTCGTAGAAGGAATTCGGTAGGGCTCCATCTGTTTCAATTTTGTGGAATAGTTTGGATAATATTGGTATGAGGTCTTCTATGAAGGTTTGATAGAATTCTGCACTAAACCCGTCTGGACCTGGGCTCTTTTTGGTTGGGAGACCTTTAATGACTGCTTCTATTTCCTTAGGAGTTATGGGGTTGTTTAACTGGTTTATCTGTTCCTGATTTAACTTCGATACCTGGTATCTGTCTAGGAAATTGTCCATTTCCTGAAGTTTTTCAAATTTTGTTGAATATAGGTTTTTATAGTAAGATTTGATGATTTTTTGAATTTCCTCTGAGTCTGTAGTTATGTCTCCCTTTTCATTTCTAATTTTGTTAATTTGGACGCACTCTCTGTGTCCTCTCGTTAGTCTGGCTAAGGGTTTATCTATCTTGTTGATTTTCTCAAAGAACCAACTTTTGGTTCTGTTGATTCTTTCTATGGTCCTTTTTGTTTCTACTTGGTTGATTTCAGCTATGAGTTTGATTATTTCCTGCCTTCTACTCCTCCTGGGTGTATTTGCTTCTTTTTGTTCTAGAGCTTTTAGGTGTGCTGTCAAGCTGCTGACATATGCTCTTTCCTGTTTCTTTCTGCAGGCACTCAGCGCTATGAGTTTTCCTCTTAGCACAGCTTTCATTGTGTCCCATAAGTTTGGGTATGTTGTATCTTCATTTTCATTAAATTCTAAAAAGTTTTTAATTTCTTTCTTTATTTCTTCCTTGACCAGGTTATCATTGAGTAGAGCATTGTTCAATTTCCACGTATATGTGGGCATTCTTCCCTTATTGTTATTGAAGACCAGTTTTAGGCTGTGGTGGTCCGATAGCACGCATGGGATTATCTCTATCTTTCTGTACCTGTTGAGGCCCGTTTTTTGACCAATTATATGGTCAATTTTGGAGAAAGTACCATGAGGAGCTGAGAAGAAGGTATATCCTTTTGCTTTAGGATAGAATGTTCTATAAATATCCGTTAAGTCCATTTGGCTCATGACTTCTCTTAGTCTGTCGACATCACTGTTTAATTTCTGTTTCCATGATCTGTCCATTGATGAGAGTGGTGTGTTGAAATCTCTCACTATTATTGTGTGAGGTGCAATGTGTGTTTTGAGCTTTAGTAAGGTTTCTTTTACATATGTTGGTGCCCTTGTATTTGGGGCATAGATATTTAGGATTGAGAGTTCATCTTGGTGGATTTTTCCTTTGATGAATATGAAGTGTCCTTCCTTATCTTTTTTGATGACTTTTAGTTGGAAATTGATTTTATTTGATATTAGAATGGCTACTCCAGCTTGCTTCTTCTGACCATTTGCTTGGAAAGTTGTTTTCCAGCCTTTCACTCTGAGGTAGTGTCTGTCTTTGTCTCTGAGGTGTGTTTCCTGTAGGCAGCAGAATGCAGGGTCCTCATTGCGTATCCAGTTTGTTAATCTATGTCTTTTTATTGGGGAGTTGAGGCCATTGATATTGAGAGATATTAAGGAATAGTGATAATTGCTTCCCTTTATATTCATATTTGGATGTGAGGTTATGTTTGTGTGCTTTCATTCTCTTTGTTTTGTTGCCAAGACGATTAGTTTCTTGCTTCTTCTAGGGTATAGCTTGCCTCCTTATGTTGGGCTTTACCATTTATTATCCTTTGTAGTGCTGGATTTGTAGAAAGATATTGTGTAAATTTGGTTTTGTCATGGAATATCTTGGTTTCTCCATCAATGTTAATTGAGAGTTTTGCTGGATACAGTAACCTGGGCTGGCATTTGTGTTCTCTTAGGGTCTGTATGACATCAGTCCAGGATCTTCTGGCCTTCATAGTTTCTGGCGAGAAGTCTGGTGTGATTCTGATAGGTCTCCCTTTATATGTTACTTGACCTTTTCCCCTTACTGCTTTTAATATTCTTTCTTTATTTTGTGCGTTTGGTGTTTTGACAATTATGTGACGGGAGGTGTTTCTTTTCTGGTCCAATCTATTTGGAGTTCTGTAGGCTTCTTGTATGTCTATGGGTATCTCTTTTTTTAGGTTAGGGAAGTTTTCTTCTATGATTTTGTTGAAGATATTTACTGGTCCTTTGAGCTGGGAGTCTTCACTCTCTTCTATACCTATTATCCTTAGGTTTGATCTTCTCATTGAGTCCTGGATTTCCTGTATGTTTTGGACCAGTAGCTTTTTCCGCTTTACATTATCTTTGACAGTTGAGTCAATGATTTCTATGGAATCTTCTGCTCCTGAGATTCTCTCTTCCATCTCTTGAATTCTGTTGGTGAGGCTTGTATCTACAGCTCCTTGTCTCTTCTTTTGGTTTTCTATATCCAGGGTTGTTTCCATGTGTTCTTTCTTGATTGCTTCTATTTCCATTTTTAATTCCTTCAACTGTTTGATTGTGTTTTCCTGGAATTCTTTCAGGGATTTTTGCGATTCCTCTCTGTAGGCTTCTACTTGTTCTCTAAGGGAGTTCTTCATGTCTTTCTTGAAGTCCTCCAGCATCATGATCAAATATGATTTTGAAAATAGATCTTGCTTTTCTGGTGTGTTTGGATATTCCATGTTTGTTTTGGTGGGAGAATTGGGCTCCGATGATGGCATGTAGTCTTGGTTTCTGTTGCTTGGGTTCCTGCGCTTGCCTCTCGCCATCAGATTATCTCTAGTGTTACTTTGTTCTGCTATTTCTGACAGTGGCTAGACTGTCCTATAAGCCTGTGTGTCAGGAGTGCTGTAGACCTGTTTTCCTCTCTTTCAGTCAGTTCTGGGGACAGAGTGTTCTGCTTTCGGGCGTGTAGTTTTTCCTCTCTACAGGTCTTCAGCTGTTCCTGTGGGCCTGTGTATTGAGTTCACCATGCAGCTTTCTTGCAGCAGAAAATTTGGTCTTACCTGTGGTCCTGAGGCTCAAGTTCGCTCGTGGGATGCTGCCCAGGGGCTCTCTGCAGCGGCAGCAACCAGGAAGACCTGTGCCGCCCCTTCCGGGAGCTTCAGTGCACCAGGGTTCCAGATGGTCTTTGGCTTTTTCCTCTGGCGTCCGAGATGTGTGT
This sequence comes from Rattus norvegicus, assembly GCF_021556685.1. Lineage (NCBI taxonomy): Eukaryota > Metazoa > Chordata > Mammalia > Rodentia > Muridae > Rattus > Rattus norvegicus. The sequence goes on along the minus strand of NC_141539.1, from coordinate 74,289,174 downwards.
GCAGGGAGCAGTCTCTTCTGGTTTCCCAGGCTTGTCTGCCTCTCTGAAGGTTTAGCTCTCCCTCCCACGGGATTTGGGTGCAGAGAACTGTTTATCAGGTCTGTTTCTATCAGGTTCCGGCGGTGTCTCAGGCAGGGGTCCTGCCGCTCCTGGGCCCTCCCCCACGGGAGCCCAGAGGCCTTATACAGTTTCCTCTTGGGCCAGGGATGTGGGCAGGGGTGAGCAGAGTTGGTGGTCTCTTCCGCTCTGCAGCCTCAGGAGTGCCCACCTGACCAGGCGGTTGGGTCTCTCTCTCACCGGGTCTGGGAGCAGAGAGCTGCTGCGGGCCCGCTTTAGATTTTTTTATGATGTCAACATTTTAGGTCATAGTAATTGATATGTGGGATGTATGACTTGCAGCAGGAGAGATGGAACGCTTCTGGAAGCATCCATCCTTTCTGTCTGAAGTAAATCAACCTTAGCAGGAGTTTGTTTAATGTTTAACAGCTGTAAAGTCTCATCATGGACTTAAGTGATAGGAAAAGCATGTAACAGGCCCTTTGCAAGGCATAATAAAAATGTAGAATTCTTTATTGTGTATTCCATATAACCAATTCTAGCTCAGAATAATTTTGCTCATTTTCTAAACACACACATTCTCTCTCTCTCTCTCTCTCTCTCTCTCTCTGTCTCTCTCTCTCTTCTCTAATGAAGACAATGGAGTATAGTTCTAAAATATCTACTGACTGATAATTTTGTCTGTGTTCACATGTACTATATGGATTAGTAGGAAACAGAAACAAAGATATTACTGGACATGACTTCTTTGCTAAACTGGATGATAGTTCTCGAACAAAGAACCATTTATGACTTGTATGTTTGTATGTGGCATGCTGTTCACATGACAAGAGCAGGTTTCGTGGCTACCAAGAGAGGGATCAAAAGTGCAGTTTGTACCATTTCCTATGCTCTCGTATGACACAGTTCAGGATTAGATGTACAGCAGAGTTCCTGAGTGTTCTCTCTTCGGGGTCAGACTGTTCTCTGTTGTCCTTTTGTCGTAAGAAGGATTTTCCTTTTATTGTAATTGTTTTTGTATATTTAATGAGTGAGAGATGGAGTAGTAATTTTGTCTATGAAAAAGTGAAGTGCCATTTTCCCAAGGAGAAGTGGTATTCAATTGTAGCAACAAATGCTCCTCACTGTGGGGAATGTATCGTTTCATTGGAAAGACACACTTCTCTATGTAATCATGATTATGTCCTGCAGTGTATTGCCAGCTCACTCAGCATGGATGTGTTTGATTTCGAGATACAGTAAACCTAACAGTTCCCAACTCTGCAGATGCTTCTCTATCCATTTGTTTTACTAGAACAGGTAGATCCTGTTTTGAGGCTTCCCTCCTCAATATTGACGATGCCTCTACAGGACCCTGGTCATGAATTCTGACACAGTGACCCTTGCTCCAGAGAGCACAAAGAGAAATAAATAATTCATTTGGTAGCATAGTAAATTCTGATATTTCTATTTCTTTTATTGTAACCCTAGTCCCATTTTTCCTAGTATTAATGTTAGTATATTTATGTTGTTTGGATGACTTACCCTTCCAAAGAACACATCATCTACATACATATTTTTCTATGATACCCTTATTTGTATCAGTAAGAAATTAATATTGCATTGTGGGTAAGGACTTGGAGGTGTAAGTGATCTTTATCTATTAATTTTGTACTATCTGTCTCATTAAAAAATAATTTTGAGAAAGCTGATTACTCATAAACTATATTGGATGGCAGGCTCTGTACTACTAACAGCTTTATAGAGAACCACCTATTTTGAATGGATGTGGGTAAGAAACCCAAGAGTCAGGTTGTTCTTGCAACTTTTGAGAGAAAGTGTTTATTTGGCTCATAGTTTGAAGATACCGTGCTCTGTTTACTTTCTCCTTTTTTTTTTAAAATCCAGTTTAGGATGAGAACCCAGAGAATAGTACCATAGATAATGGGCAGTTCTATCTGCTTCAGTTAACCTGATCAGGATAATCTCACATGTGCATGGTCAGAGGCCAGTAGTCTAGGTGAGGCCCATTTCCTCTATGATTTTAGATAACATCCCTTTGATAATTGGGAATAAACATCCTAGTTATTGTGATAAAATGTATTTATACATTTATATTTTGTGTGTATGAAGTTTTTTTTTTGTGTGTGTATGTGTGTGTGTTGTGTGTTTATGGTGTGTGTGGTGTGTGTGTTTGTGGTGTGTGTGTGTGTGTGTGTGTGTCTCCTCTGTGAGTGATTGTGGCAAATCTGATACCAACATCAACTGTTTCCCTCTATTGTTTTCTACCTTGTTAGTTTTTGAGACTGGGACTCTCACTGAATCTTAGCCACCGTTTCCACTCGACTGGCTTGCTGATCTGCCACTAGGATCTTCTGTTTCTGTCCATGTAGCATTCAGGTTATAGATGTGTGCCTCTGTGTTTAGCTTTTATGTAGGGTGCTAAGGACCCAACTTGGGTCTTCTGGCTTGTGTAGTATGTACTTTATACACTGAGTCATCTTTGTAGTTCTACACACATGTTTTGAAATACCAAACAGTACAAACACCACAGTGCAATACAACATAGGTCTGTCTCTAAATTATAGTTTTTAATTTTATTATGGATAAGATCAACATTTTTGATATTTTCTTTTGGGAACCCATTGCCCGGTAACAATATGGCGTGACAGAGAACGGTGTATGCGTTTACCAACTACTACAATTTTAATACATAAAAACATTAAGAATACTTATATTAAAAATTATATGCCATCTATTGGCAATTAGATTTTATGGAATTGAAACAGGAACTATCTTAGAGAAACGGTGAGCCTTAAACATAGATACCTAAACAAGATTTCATAAACAAAGCCACAAATTAATGAGATGTGTAGGTATTATTCAACATTCTTCACTTCATAAACTGAGTCATTGAATTACTGGAAGAATTAATTATCTTTGAAGATTCGTATCAGATTATCTTGTTCTGAATAGATTTTGAACTAAGTGACTATGTGCTGCTGAGTGACCAATGAGCAAAGCTGAGAAGGGATGGTGGGAATATGGCCTCTCTTTTTTAGACATTCATTTAGTGACACTTTATTCATGGTCTCTTATTTGTCTTGCTCTGACCTGATCCTGGGATACAGTGATAAACCAGATGCACACAGCTGTTCCTCAAATGAGTTTGCATTCCAGCTAGTAGAATTTATACACATCTGTACAGTGAGGTAAATATGTAATGGAATTTTGGCTGCGATGAGAATCAGGTGATCATGGTGTACTTGTGAGTGCATTACAGCTTCGAGGCCAGCTGGACATGGCAGTTTGAGACTCTTGAGAAGAGTCACTGTAGGGAGAGGGGACATAAGCTGAGAGGTTTCATAAGCAAGATCCTAAGATCTTCTTTTATCTATGGATCCTCTGAGAAGGCATATTGTCCCTTGCTTAACTGAAGTTTTCCAGAGGTCATAAGGTCATGATTCTAGTTAATGGAGGAGAACAATCACACACTTGGAAAATAAGAATCAGGCCCTTAGAGATCTGGGAGTTCTGCATGGAAAGCCACAGCTTAGGAGTGAGCAGTCTGCCAAAGTCATCACAGACACTCAAGTGTTCAAATGTGTCTGGGCTGTAACCTCTGCAGTGAAAGGAAATCCTGATTTCTAAAAATAAAGATTGCTTTTATTTTAAGAGTCAAAGGGGAACAGACTGTCCAAGTAAATACAGGTCACTGACATCTTTTGATTGTGGTATTGGTGTATGGAGAGAAGTTCTCCAATTGCAAGATGTCGTTTTCTTTAAGTGTTTGCAGACAGAGAGAAAGCAGAATGGGATGGGATGAAGAGAAGCAACTGTGTTGGGGGAAGGAAGTAGACATTAGCACAGCCAGTTCTACAAAGGTGCTGCCTATTAGTCTGGAGAATTGTCCATGGATCTAGGAGTATGAAAGTTATCTCTCTCCAGCCTTTTGAGAGGAGCTCGAGAGTAGAGGGTGGTTGGCTAGAGGGTGTGTGATAGATTCCAGGCAGGGAGAACAACACATCATCCATAGTTTGTTGGCAGTATGGATTTGAATTTTTGTATTTGCTGTTTTGAGGGTAGAACATTCTTGTTCTTAGCATGTTGATATCTCAACAAGCATTTTGTTTCCTGCAAATTTAGAGTAAGACCTTAATTTTCTCGTGATTCTCTGTTCATCCCTGATTTTCATTTTGTCTTTTTTTCATTCACATTAAAATTAACATGCTTATTAAAGCATCTTATTGAAAAAATTTTAACGTTTTGTGTAACATTCCTTTCAGAGTAAAAACAGAAGCATATGAATTTGTGCAGTGACTGACTCTAGATAGTGAATATGACATCTACATATGCAACCTATTTTAAACATCTTGCTTCTTCCAGAATACAATATTGCCTTTTAACCCCTTCAAGGTCTTGAGGTACAGAGATAGACTAGAGCTCCCAGATACTTTTGATGTAAACTAGATTGCTTTCAAGATAACTTATTCTTTTACCTTGTAAAGGCAAAAGAAACATTTTCCAAAGTTCCTTTAGTAAATATCTCTCAGGATGATATCGCTTTACTGCCTTGCAGTTATGGGTAAATTACCTTGTGGGAAAGCAAAGGGAGTAAGAGAAAGAATGTCTTAGCTATTTGGGAGTTGCCTCCAGGAATTGTACAAACTTAAAAAAAACTTAGGCTTAGAAAGTGGAGAATATAGTTGAGATTTTCACTATGGCACAGCTTTTGTATACATTGCCAACCACTATAAGGCCTTCAATAAAACATAAATGTAAATTACTGCCTGTGCCTATAATTCTGCATTTGTGAGTTGGAGGCTGAAGGAGCAGAAGCTCAAGGTGATTCTTGGTCTACAGAGGTTTTAAAGGCTGATAGTACTATGTAAGAGCCTATCTCAAAAGATCATCAAAATAAACAGATAAATAAAAAACCAAGAAGAACTCACAAATAGCCCAGGTGTATTAGAATAATGTATGTCATGAATAGTGGTACAGATAGTATAGATTTTGCAAGGAAAATTACCATTTTTCTTATATTTCATATTAGCAAAGATATATTCACATATCACATGTATGGAAATTGAAAGGGCATGGTCTACTTTGTGCAAAAGTACAGAATAATACTTGACCCTTGTGTCCTCTTATAAAAATAAATTTTATTTTTAAATTAAAATAAGAATGTTCCAGGACATATGTAGAATATGCTGGCCTAGTACTTACAGTGGTGTTGAGGCCCACCTCGAAACTGTACAAGTCCTGAAGCCACCAAAAGTTGACATGATGACAGACTTGACATGTCAGTCAGCCATATCATGTTATAAAATACCCTCATAATTCAATCAAAAGATCTGTAGATATTTTTCCTATTCTTCTAGTTCAGCTCCTCCAGGGAGGTGATATACTTCCTGACTCTAAGTGTTGGAAAGGAGAGAGAGAGAGAGAGAGAGAGAGAGAGAGAGAGAGAGAGAGAGAGAGGGAGAGGGAGGGAGAGAGAGGGAGAGAGAGAGAGACAGAGACAGAGAGAGACAGAGACAGAGACAGGAGAGGAAGAGGAAGGGAAGAGGAAGAGAGGAAGAGAAGGAAGAGGAGGAGGAGGAGGAGAAGCAGCACTATTCTGCCTCATCCCTATAATCCCATTATTGAGAAACTTAAGGGCAGAGAACTTCTGGCCTTTGGTTCCACCTGAGCAGTATGGTTGAGTTCAGCCAGCCTGAACTACAGAATGAGACTCTATATCAAAAACACTATATAGACAAACAGTCAGAGAGTATGAGAGGATGAGAGCAGGCGTTGTCCATGTTTACTGGAAGATACTGTTATTCTATGACCTAATAACCCCATCATGGAGACATGAGGTGAGCTGTTACACCTACTGCTTTACTTGATTCTTAGAACTTAGAAGCCTTTTGCTGATTCCAGAGCCTGTGGTTGGCCCCCAGTTCAGCTGAAGGCATCTGAGCACTTAAAGCGAACCTGAAGGTCAGCCCGCTAAAGAATAGCTCTAGGGGGATGGAACTGAGGTAGGAGTGGCAGATGATGGTGTCTTTGCCCCCTGCTTCATCCCTACTTGGCATTCTGCATCCTCCTGTGCAGAAGTTGCATAGCATTTCATAAAGGAGGGGGGAGGTTCTTTCCTTTTGCTGAGAACATCAAAGTAAAGAGGGAATTTACTGCTTTCCTTTTGTTCTTTTGAATCAGATGTGCTTCCTGATTATCAATACACAGAAGAAAAATGTACAGCTCTCTTGGGATTTGGCTTTGGGAAATAAGATTTTTATACATGAACCAATGGCTCATTATCAGCTGAGTCAGAACAATGGAATTCCATTGTATTGATGCCAACATCAGATCCACAGCCTTGGCTTAGTTTAACAGAGTATATAAAATTATGAAGTTAATGCAAATGGCTCGTAATATTAGTAAGTATAGGAGTGAGCTTTAAAAATTTGATTAGCTGTTATTCTTCACCAAATGCAGGTTAGTTTTGAGGAAAAGTGTTATGTGTATGTGTGTGTCTGTGTGTGTGTGTGTGTGTGTGTGTGTGTGTGTGTACATACATATAAATAAATTTTTGTCACAGAAGATTTACAAAATTGTTAGTAAGGAAAAGACTTAGTGTATTTCCTTATAAGTGTTAATGCCTTGCTTTGGTCAATTTGAAAAATTACCGTTTTAGAAGCCGAGCAGAGATTGGTCACTGAGCTATTCATCTGCTCTAGTGAATCATCTCATGATCATTGTTACCTGCAGAAACAACAAACACTTAGGAAGCATTTCCTGTTGGTCTTGCCTCCTTGTAAATACAGGCTTGTTCATTTGATCCCTTCAGAGGTCCTGGGATGCAATCAGCAAAATAAGTAAATGTAAGAATGAAACACATGAATCAGTACATACTCAGGACTTACAAACACCAGATAGATAGATACAGCTGCATGTCTAAAATAGGGAAAGATGATGAGGGATTATCACCCTTGTATGAATATCATTACATAGTTGGTGACTTTTCTCTAGCTAGGTAGTGTATGTCACATTTTCCAAGCTTCCTTCAAACTCTTGCAGTTTAACAGTTGAACCCAGACCAAGGCATGGGTTGAATGGATTATTATTTGAATCAGCAGTTCATATATTGTCAGAGCTACAGAGAGATGTGGCCTTGTACTCAGAGTTCAATCTGTACTGCCATGGATTGCAGAAGGGCTTGCATTATATGGGAGCCAGTAATTTTCTTGGTACAATTGATCAAATGATATGATATCAGTATTTATAACTTTTGCACAATGCTTATTTTGCTTGATATTTATGCATCTGAGGCTTTTCATCTGAGGTTACTATTTTTTCACTGAGTATTAGCTGAAATGTCTCTACTGTGAGAGGTCTTTCCTAAATCCTTGCTTATGTTATATTCATCTTTTCTAGTCTTTCTTTATATGGTATTAATTTCTCTAAAAGCATCATCTCACAATTTTTAGACCTTTATTTTGAGTCCTTATTAGGGCAGTCTGACTCCCTAACTACACTTTCTATACAGTGTCTTCTAGAGGAAGTCTCATGGCCGTAAGGGATAGTGTCTGGTTTTGTTTATCACTGTATCTCCAGCTACAGACTGCATGTTTAAACATTTACTCATTATTTACTGGAGGAATAGCTGGGAGCACTTGTGGTAAACAGGATGTATTTATACTACCTCTCTTTAGAGCAGGAATGTATGTTATTTGTGTTATGATGACCAAGGTAAGCTGGCTTTCATTATAATTTCTGGTTTTAAGACAGACTGGGGAACACAGTCCCCTGAGAGCTTCTAGTCAGAAGTTAAGCATTGTTAACAAAGGCTATGAATATTAGCTTTCCACATATTTATTGTAAGAGTGGTTTAGTGTTGACTTCAGTCTTGCAACTCAACAAAGCTGTGCAAGCAGGCTCTTCAGCCCTGTGTTCCTGCCTGTCTAGAGGAACAAGCAGTTAGCCAATCAGCATGGTCACTGGCAATGGAAGTCTAGAAGTTTTGAAAAGAACATGTCTCCATTGCTCGGAGGAAACTCCACTACGTCTTTTAAAGTTATGGCTGGTAGTGAATAGAGTTTCGATTTCAGAAAGCCTTGCTCTAGTCATTTCTAGTTGGTATGGCTTGAAAGACTATGTTCCTGTCAGGACAATTCTGTTACTTACAAATGACCTCACTTAGGACAAGAGAAAGATCTCTTCTGCAGTTACTCAGCAAAAAGTCTATGGTTGTCTTAGTGTAAGAATTTGATTGGTTCATAATTGAGGCTTCTGATGGGTAGAACTGGAAGCTGGGCACATACAATGCTTTTCTTGATAGAATTAAAATATGTGTGCAAGCATACATAGGGTATTTCTCATTCTTACTGGTTTACTAGGTGGACTCTCCTGTATACTTCCCCAGTAGAAAAGGTTAAGCCACAAAGACTCTGGGTAGTCTCTTCTTGCTCCCATGTCTTCAGAATAGGCATAGTAGTTTGTGGGGCTAAAAGAACAGATATTGTCAATGACATAAGCACTGGGCAGTGGTAGCTAAAGGGGACTGGAAATTACTCCCAGGGTTTTAAGTGCCAAGTACTTAAGAGCCTCTGTCCTTGACTCATTGCATGGCTAAGAGACTTCAAGAAAGTGCCAGCGATTGCCTAGGCACTAAGAGTTGAATATACAGAGGATTGCAGAGGTACCAAAAACTGAAAATCCGTGGATAACCAAACATGTAAAGCCAAAGAACTATGAAGAGCTAAGGAAGTAAGTCCAAGAGATACAGCCAAGCCAACACCCATCACCAGAAGTTGAGAAACAATAACACTTGGTGCTGTCAAGAGTCAAGGTTCCCTAACATGCATATTTAGGGTTGTAAAACTAGCTGCTAGGTACAGAGCTGTAAGTGGGAAGGTCCAGAGCCTGCCCTAGAGAAACTGAGTGTCTACCTTTGAAACTTGGCATCCAAGTGCCCAGTTCTCAAGGCTCAGAGAATTATAAGCCTCTTGAGTTTGAATCCTTTTCTGATGCTCAGGAGCTCACGGTAACTAGAGCTGAGGAAGTTGCTGCTATGTATCCATGAATTCCATCAGTAGGTAGCACCCCCTCCCCACTATGGGGTATTTATGACCATTTTGTGGCATCAGCTGTCCCAATCCATTTGCATGTTTCACTATTTATACCCCTTCTTTGTTCTGCTGTGATCAATCATTAAATTCACTTCAGTAAGAGAAATGTATTATGCTTCCCTTCAAACCATTTTCTTTAGCATTTATTTGTAGGTTTCTGACCTGGGGCCTCAAAGTATCATTATATTATAAAATATAAATTAATCATTTATAGAGTTATTGGTATAAAATACTTCTATATAATTACAAAGATTTTGATTACATTTTCAAAAGTAAATTTGGAAAACAAAATGTACATTCCTTTATAAAGCCCCTGGCTCCTTGTTATCTAGTAACAGGGAACTCTGTTAGGCCACCAAAGTTTGCATTTTAAATTCACACACATATAGTATAATTGTCCACTAATTTAAAATGAAAATTTAACATATGTGGACTGCTGAACAGACTGATGAATGCTAACTAAGAATAATATTCTGGTATAGATTACGACCAGTGTTTATAGTGACCTCAGATAATTATGAGACTGTGTAGTCTGACAATTTATGATGAAGCTTTAAAAATAAAAAAAGAGTAAAAATAAAACCCTCTTATTCTTAAGTATCTTCCTTCTTTTTATTAGGTATGTTTTATTCTGAACAATTATTTTTAAAATGTATAATCTGAAACACACATTTCCTTTCATTAATATAGGCTACTTTCACTGAGAATCTTGTACACATTCTTGAACAGGTGGGATCTGATGATTTCATGGATTAAGGGTACCCTTGAAAGAGACTTTTAAAGGCCAACACAATTCATGATGAGGTTTCCCTCCTCTACCTTTTGGAGCACCACCGTTAAGTTTTATCATTTTAAGTCTTAAAGTCTTGATGCTCATGGAAGCACTCACTTGTCTGTTTTACATAAATGTCATTTCTATTGTGTAAAAAACAGGATAACCTGATAGGCATCTGGATGTCTATAATGTTATCAGGAATACAGCGGACCTGGGGAAACTAGAGAGAGAAATGAGAGCCTCCCAGAGAAAGCACCAGGTCAGGAGCTGCCCAGGGGGAGCACCAGGTCAGGAGCTGCCCAGGGGGAGCACCAGGTCAGGAGCTGCCCAGGGGGAGCACCAGATCAGGAGCTGCCCAGTGGGAGCACCAGGTCAGGAGCTGCCCAGGGGGAGCACCAGGTCAGGAGCACACTGTCTTTTGCCTTAATGACACCAAGCTAGATTTTCTGTTGCTTCATTACCACTACCATTTTAAAGAACTATTAGTAAGAACTATAAATTACCAAGAAACAGTTGCTGTATGTCTTAAGTAACTTATCTAGGTCTTATTCAGACTTTACAACCTGTAAATATGTGGTTTCTGGCCAGAAAAAGCCCTCTGAAATTTCAGGTCTGACTCACCCTTCCCTGGATGTCAGAGCACTGTCAGGGTCTCCGCTTTATAAGAAGCGGACCAAGAATAAGGATGGAGGAGTAAGATTGATTACTCTACTAGCATCTTTAATTTTTTTAATGGCTCAGAGTTACCACCTAACATCATGCAATTTTTGTTTTCTAGGCATTACCCTTCTCATCTCTAGGATGGTCATACGAAGCAGATGATCACTGGAAGCTTTAAATTCTTTCTAAGGTTTTTAACATTGGATGGGCCTTTTGATTGGCTGTTGGGATCTTTTATTTTTGTTCATACCTCCATTACTCTCATTCAGAAAACAGGGAGGCTATTTGAGGTATGAACACATTGCAGTATGTTATAACGGCAGCTTCTTCACAGGAAGACAAAGAAAATGATGCACATCTGTTTTCATTTCCAAAGCTGCACATCCACATACTTAATTATTGTTGTGTGAGTCATCTTTGAGCATCGACTGAGACTTAATAGTTCTCAGACGCTCGACATCTGTCAAGACATAATGAAAATGTGTTTTTACACCACAATTGTGAAGCTCTCATTAATTATTAGCACCTGTAATAGCTTGATAGAATATTTATTTTAAATCTTACAAAAATTATATACAACAAAACAATGATTTAAACTACCTCTAGGCTGTATATCTCCAGAAATTACTGCACTAGGATTAATGATTGTTTTGTTTTTCTATATCACTTTTGTAGTTTTAATACAAAATTTTAATAGATGGCATTATTGAAATTAAAATGGAAGAAAAATATTAGCCCAAAATTAAGCATCCCAGTAAGTCATGTGAGTGCTTTTAGATAGGGATATAGTTTATTAGACTCTTGTAACAACATTTGACACTAGCATCAATATTTGTGTATGCTTCAGGAAGGATTTATAATTGCTTCACTCTTGAGAAAGTCCATTAAGTTAGGCTGTGTGTACCTCTGCCACTATAACTGATTTTAGACTCTGATAACCAGCATATCACTTCAGTTCTAACCTGAACTTTAATAAATTAGATGACTTGTCTTTCTTGGAAGATATTGCTTCCCTTTTAGTTGTCTTTTTCTATGTCTGTTTATATACTTACTGCTACTATGCAGATTTAATGTAAAAATCCAACCTTACCCAATGCCTCACCTGACTTCCAGGTCAATAGTGCCAGTTTTTGGGGTGACCACCAGCAACACAGGAACTCTGCATGTTCTCTCCTCTCCTCCTTAAGCTACAGTAAACCTCTCTTTAAAACTAAAAACAAAAATTTAATTTAAGATGAGCTTTTAAAAACATATTTGAATTTAATAAAAGTATAGTAGAACAATAAATCTTGACAAGAAGTGAGCCCATAGATCTCAGTGTGACTGTAGCCAGGCAAGTGTGGGATAAATTGTAGTCCTGTTTTTATTGGAAAGGAAGTTTCTATTTAATTTTTACCAAACAGCAGAGACTGGCTCAAGTGAGCTCTGTTTCTAAATTTGAGCCTTGAAGATTGCTACAGTTGATAGACACCTGGTTCTAGCCACCCCCTGAACAAAGGCTGCATTGGCTTTAGAACAGTCATATGACTGCAGGTGCTGATGTGATAGAAGACACTGGGGAGGATGAGAATCATGGCATGAGTCTTGCTAGCATTCTCTGCATGGTGGAACCCAGTGAAGTGGCCTAGAAAAGAGCAATGTGAGTTGAGGCTCTGTGGCAAATGCAGCTGATGTTTGTCATGGCATGGTAAATGCATAACAAACTTTCTTCTTGGTTATGGGTTCATGTGTGTGCATGGGTGTTCATCCAGTACATACACATGCTTACTCATCAGATGCTGACTACTTTGTTTCTGTCCCTGTCCCGTACCCACTATAGAGATTATGGTCGTGTATTACCATTGCCAATATTTCATTCAGGTTTAGGGAATTCCAAATCAGGTCCTCCTGTTTATGTACTGTGAAATTTATAGACTGAACTATCTGCCCTGCTCTGGTTATGAATCATCCTATATCAAATACCATCTATATAATTTATTTGACATTTTCATATATTTTAAAAATATTTTATGCAAATAGGTATTGTAGGTATCATCCCAAATCTGTATTTTGGACAAAGGCATGAATGATTCTACCAAGAACCTATGGTTCAGTTTGTCACAAGGCAAGTTAGAAGCATTCTCTTAAAGGAGGATTTTGCTTTGGTGAGATGTCAGGGAGAGAGCTAGGCAGGAAGGAGGAAGAGGGGACACAGGACAGATGGAGTAAGGGAAAAAGTTTTAAATTTTTTAGTTCTGTTTCTTGTAATTATTTGGAAACTGGTCAGATGGCCGTATGGTCATAGTGTAGGATTCTTTTAAGTGTCCTGCTTCTTTTTAAGGACACAAATCTCATTAGAGCAGCACAGTTGCTCTGTTTACATTCTTTTTTTTTTTTTAAGAAACCATTTGTTGTTTCTTCATTAATATACCCAGAATGGTGACTGGCTGCCTTGGTTTTCTTAGTTGACCTACTTGACCTGAGGACCAGCTGCTTCAGGACCAGCTCTTCTTCTAGAACTATCTTTTATTACTTCACCAGGCGAGTGGAGGGGCTGCAGATACTGTTTCTTAAGCAGTTGGTCACTCTCTGCTTTTGAGTCTCCCTGCCTTTGGAAAAGCATGACTACTGTTCTGAGCAAGGTAGTATTATGTGGTAGCTTTTTGTAGAGTTCTGATAATGAAGAAAGACACTGATAAGTTGATCAGGAAACATTTAGTGATGCAAGAAACAGCTCTTTGAGAAAACTGCAGTATTCAATTGATATCAGCATTGCTGAGGACAGTACTTTAATTCCAGGTGCTTTATTAAGTCCCCAAATGTAAACTGGTGTTGTATTTTCATTTCCTAATTGGGCCCAGTTTCTCTCTTCCACTTCACCCAGTGGTGGATTAATCTGTTGGTAGGATTGCTTGTTCTGTGCCTCTGTGATTGGCCTCCTCTGTGAAAAAGCGTCCTTGTTCCTCTGATTTCCCCTTGGCCAGGTCGCATTTCAGCAACTCATTAAAACGTGTATTTATTCTACTCTGGAGTACATTGTCTAGCTAGCCATGAATTTATAGTGAAATGTAACAGTAAATTGTGCTCTGTGGTCACAAATGCCAAATGATACACACAGTGGTGGAGGGGTTTCCAGCATAGGGCAGGATTAAAGAGCTTAGGACCAGGGCTGGGGTGGTTGGCCATATTTTCACAGTGGCCAGTTTTGTTAGAGGCAAACTCGGAGGAAGCTGGGAGTCACTTGTCTGTGATGTTTGTGCTCCCAACCACAGAGCCTGGAGAAAGACTTTGCCGATCATGTAATAAGCTCCAGCAGAGTCTACAAGCCTCCGAGCCTTTTGAAAGCCTGTTTAGTTTAATGAGGATTTTCAGATTTCAAAGCTCACACACCTTCGCATAAAAACAGATGATTATGACCAAATTAGGGAATGTTGTTCCAAGAGTGTTTCCCCCAATACCTTTTCCTGGAGTTGTCAGCCCTGTTACTCTGCTCTTCACCTCCCAGACATCAGTTTTAAATGTGCCTTTGAAAGTCTTATTGTATAGAGGCTCTATTCAAGCAGAACACCATGTCACATAAAAGAAAAGCCTTTTATAGTCAGAAGGGATTCTGTATATATTTTTCCTCTTCATAAAAAACAGAAAAAATATCTTTGGGGAGAAAAACACTTCGGATTGGTCAGCTGTCCTTAGAGGCTAGGCTAGTGTGGTTGGCTTCTAAGCGTTGTAACCTATTCTATTAGGCCAAAGTAGAGCACAAGCCGGCTATGATGAAGTAAACCTGTGCTGGGAGGGAGCCACCCTTCAGTCTGTCACACATAACACAGATTAGTCTTACTAAAAACATGAATATTTTTGACACTTTTCATCTTAAGCCTTAAGTCTTTCAACAATACCTTTCATATTCATGACATGTTATTACTAGTATTCTATCTTTTAAAAAATTCTTCTCTGCATCTTCAGACAGTGTTACCCTGTGGAGCACTGGAGCCCTGTGGGCCCAGCACACACTACACCTTGTCCACAAGTTGACAGAGAGCACAGCACTGAATGTGGTATTTAAATGTCAAGAGAGCATCGAGTAGAGTGGAAGCTATTTTGAAGAAGGTATAAGACATGTGGCCCAGGATGTGCTGTGCATAAAGTGTGATTAGCCCATCTTTGCCGGCCGGGCACCATATGTCTTTTAACTGAGTCTTCTATCAGATAAGCATACAGGCAATACATCAGTTTTGCCTTTGATCTAGTTTTGTTTCTGCTGCTGTGATAAAATACAGAAAAAGAACAAGTTTAAGGAATACTGGGTTAATTCAACTTGTACTTCCTAGTCATATTCTATCACTGTAGGGACATGAAGGCTGGGACTTGAAGCAGCTAGTCAACATCTACACTTATGAGCAGAGAGAGGTAGAGGGAGATTGGAGAGGGAGAAAGAGAGGAATGAGTTCATGTGTGATTATTGCTTGCCCTGCTTTTTTCCTCTAATCTTACACAATTGAGGATCAGAAGCCAGGGAATGGTGCTGCCCACAATAGGCAAGTCCTTGCTACCTCAAAATAATCAAGACAGTTCCCAGTGGACATGTGTAAAGTCAACCTGATCTACAAATTCCCTCACTGAATATATTTTCCTGGGTGATTCATGGCATGCCAAATCGACAATTAAGACTAGCCTTTAGAGTTTTGTGCAATTTTATTCATTCAATTTGCTGCTTTACAACTCTTTAGCTTTCTAGCATTTTCTTACCATAGCCCAAGTACAGATTCCTTTGAAGATTTTTTTTTTCTCTACTTTCAGGAGTAAAAAATAGTCATCTATATTTGGGAACCATATGGTTCCCAAATGGGATATGTACAATTAATTATGGCTTGTATTTTCTTTAAATTATAATGTAAAACTTTGTGTTTGGTGTATGTCTGAGTACCAGGGAGAAAGAAAGTATAGAGAGAGAATAGTTCTGTGCTGAAAGGAGAGAACAGAGAGGAGATGACAGGAAGCCTATGCAGATATAGAGCTCCAAAAATTGCCAGAAGGAGCCAGCTGATCATTAGGCCAGATGTCAATCTGGGTATCTCTTTGTTGGAGAATAAAACTAGAAATTCTTTTCTTTGCCATTGAAAAGTAACAGATGAATGAAACACTAAAATGTAAGAGCTAAATCTCTGAAACTATTGAAAGAAAGTGAGGAAACACTTCAGGGCATCAGAAGAGTTAAGGGCTCTTTGGATAAGACCCCAAAGCACAAGAACTATGAACAAATTGTATCTTCACAAATCAAAATGTACAGTGTATCAAGTGAAATAATCAATAAATTTTATATGGTATAAAATAACCATTTAATGCCATGTTGGTTCATTAGAAGAACAGCCAGTGATCTGTGCTGGGGCTGTCCCACAGCCCTCCTTACCCAAATCCCACTCAGAAAGAGCTGGTTTCCCAGGATTGCTATTGCTCTTAACATCACAGGCTCATGGGCCTACAGGAGGAAAAAGCTCCAGTTAGAGACAGCAAGAAAACTAACACCAGAGATATCCAGATGATGAGAGACAAGTGCAAAAACCTAAGCAACAGGAACCAAGGCTCATTGGTATCATCAGAACCCAGTTCTCACACCACAGCAAGTACTGGATACCCCAACACACCAAAAAAAATTGGCTGTAAAATATCATCTCATGATGATGATAAAGGACTTCAAGAAGGATATGAATAATTCCCAAGAAATATAGGAGAACACAGGTAAACAAGTAGAAGACTTAAAAAGAAAGGACAGAAATTCCTTAAAGAATTACAGAAAACATAACCAAGCAGGAGGAGGAATTGAACAAAACCATCCAGGATCTAAAAATGGAAATAGAAGCAATATAGAAATCACAAAGAGAGACAACCCTAGAGATAGTAAATTTAGGAAAGGGACCAGGGGACATAGGTGCAAACATCACCAACAGAGTACAAGAAATAGAAGAGAGAATCTCAGGGGCAGAAGATACCATAGAAAACATTGACACAATAGTGAAAAAAAATGCAAAGTGCAAAAAGCTCCAAATCCAAAATATCCAGGAAATCCAGGACACAATGAGAAGACCAAACTTAAGGATAATAGATATAGAAGAGAGCAAGATTTGCAACTTAAAGGGCCAGTAATTATCTCCAAAAAAATTATAGGAGAAAACTTCCCAAAGAGATGCCCATAAACATACAAAAAAGCCTACAGAACTCCAAATTGATTGGACCAGAAAATAAATTCCTCCTATCACATAATAGTCAAAACACCAAATGCACAAAACAAAGAAAGAATATTAAAAGCAGTAGGGGAAAAAGGTCAAGTAACATATAAGGACAGACCTATCAGAATTATACCAGACTTTTCAACAAAGACTATAAAAGCTAGAAGATCCTGGGCAGATGTCATACAGACCCTTAGAGGATATAAATGCCAGCCCAGGCTACTATATCCAGCAGAACTCTCAATTACCATAGATGGAGAAACCAAGATATTCTATGACAAAACCAAATTTACACAATATCTTTCCACAAATTCAGCCCTTTGTAGGGAAACTATACCCAAGAAAAAGCAAGAAAGTAATCTTTCAACAAATCCAAAAGAAGATAGCCACACAAACATAATTCTACCTCGAATCAAAAAGACAATAACAGGAAGTAGCAATCACTATTTCTTAATATCTCTTAAGATCAGTTGGCTTAGTTCTCCAATAAAAATACATAGGATAACTGACAGGATAGGTAAACAGGACCCAGAGTTTTGCTGCATACAGGAAATGCACCTCAATGACAAAGACAGACACTGCCTCAGAGAAAAATGTTAGAAAACAATTTTCCAAGCAAATGGTCCCAAGAAACAAGCTGGAATAGCTATTCTAATATCAAATAAAGTTTACTTTCAACCAAATTTATCAAAAAGATAAGAAAGGACACTTAATACTCATCAAAGAAAAGATCTACAAAGATGAACCCTCAATTCTGAATATCTATTCTCCAAATGCAAGGTCACCCACATTCATAAAAGAAACGTTACTAAAGCTCAAAGCATAAATTGCATCTCACAGATTAATAGTGGGAGACTTCAACACTCCACTGTCAGCAATGGACAGATCATGGAAAAATAAACTAAACAGAGTCACAGTGAAACTAACAGAAGCTATGACCCAAATTGATTTCACATATATCTGCAGAACATTTCATCCTAAACAAAAGACTATACCTTCTTCTCAGCACCTCATGGTACCTTCTCCAAAATTGACCATATAATCAGTCACAAAACAGTTCTTAAGAAATACAAGAAGATTGAAATAAACCCATGCATCCCTATCAGATCACCATCAACTAAGGGTGGCCTTCAATAACAACAAAATCAACATATATACATGGAAGCTGAACATCACTCTACTCAGTGATAACTTGGACAAGGAAGATATAAAGAAAATAGAGACTTTCAAATTCAATGAAAATGAAGGCACAATATGTCCAAATTTATAGGACAAAATGAAACATGTGCTAAGAGGAAAACATAGTTCTGAGTGCCCCCAAAAAGAAACTGGAGAAAGCATGCACCAGCAGCTTGACAGCACACCTGAAAGCTCTAGAGCAAAAAGAAGCAAATACACCCAAGCATACTTGGCAGGAAATAGTAAAACTCAGAGCTGAAATCAACCAAATAGGAACAACAACAACAACAACTTCAACAAAAAAACCTATACAAAGAATCAACAAAACCAGGAGCTGATTCTTTGAGAAAAATCAACAAGAAAGATAAATGCTTAACCAGACTAGCCAGAGATCACAGAGATAGTATCCTAATTAACAAAATCAGAAAAGGAAAAGGAGTCATAACAACAGAAACTCAGAAAAATTCAAGAAATTATCAGATCCTACTTCAAAAGTATACATTCAACAAAACTGGAAATTCTGAAAGAACTGAACAATTTTCTAGACAGATTCCAGGTACCAAAGTAAAATCAGGATCAGATAAACATCTAAACTATTGTAAATAACTCCTAAAGAAGCATAAGCAGTCATTAAAATTCTGCCAAACAAAAAATGCCAATGATCAGATGAGTTTAGAGCAGAATTCTATCAGACCTTCAAAAACTATCTAATACTAGTTCTCTTCAAACTATTCCACAAAATAGAAACAGAAGGAGCACTAGCCAATTCATTCTGTGAAGCCACAATTACACTTATACCTAAACCACACAAAGACCCAACAAAGAAAGAGAACGTCAGACCAATTTCACTTATGAATATTGACATAAAAATATTCAATAAAATTCTCAAAAGCCGAATTCAAGGACACATCAAAATGATCAATCCGTCATGATCAAGTAGGCTTCAATCCAGGGATGCAGGGATGGTTCAATATATGGAAATCCATCAACGTAATCTACTATATAAACAAACTCAAAGGGGAAAATAAAAGATGATCATCTCATTAGATGCTGAGAAAGCATTTGACAAAATTCAACACCCCTTCATGTTAAATGTCTTGGAAAAATTAGGAATTTTTTCATACCTTATCATAATAAAAGCAATCTATAGCAAACCAGTAGCCAACATCAAGCTAATTGAAGAGAAACTTGAAGCAATCCTACTAAAATCAGGGACTAGACAAGGCTGCCCACTCTCTTTCTATTTATTCAATATATTACTTGGAGTCCTAGACAGAGCAGAGAACAAAAGGAGGTCAAAGGGATACAAATTGGAAAGAAAGAAGTCAATATCACGATTTGCAGATGATATGATAGTATGCTTAAGTGACCCCAATAATTCCAACAGAGAACTCCTAAACCTGATAACTTCAGCAAAATGGCTGGATATAAATTTAACTAAAACAAATCAGTAGCCTTTCTCTACTTAAAGGATAAATAGGCTGAGAAAGAAATTTGGGAAATGACACCCTTCCCAATAGTTACAAATAATATAAAATACCTTGATGTTACTCTAACCAAGGAAGTGAAAGATCTGTATGACAAGAACTTCAAGTCTCTTAAAAACCAAATTGAAGAAGATCTCTGAAGATGGAATGACCTCCCATACTCATGGGTTGACAAGATTAATATAGTAAAAATGGCCATCTTGCTGAAAGAAATCTACAGATTCAAAGCAATCCTCATCAAAATTCCAACTCAATTCTTCATATAGCTGGAAAGAGCAATTTTCAAGTTCATTTGGAATAACAAAAAACCAGGAATGAGAAAACTATTTTCAGCAATAAAAGAAATTCTGGGGGAATCATTACCCCTGACCTTAAGCTATACTTCAGAGCAATTGTGATTAAAAACTGCATAGTATTCATACAGAAACAGGCAGATAGATCAGTGGAATAGAATTGAAGCCCCAGAAACAAACCCACACACCTTGATATTTGACAAAGGAGCTAAAACCATTAAGTGGAATAAAGGCAGCATTTTCGAAGAATGGTGCTGGTTCAACTGGAGGTCAACATGTAGAAGAATGCAAATCAATCCATTGTTATCTACTTGTACAACACATGAGTTCAATTGGATCTTGGACCTTTACATAAAACCAGATACACTGAAGCTAATAGAAAAGAAAGTGTGAAAGAGATTTGAACACATAGGGATGGGGAAAATTTCCTGAACAGAAAACCAATGGCTCATGCTTTAAGATCAAGTATTGACAAAAGGAATCTCATAAAATTTCAAAGCTTCTGCCTGGTCAAGGACACTGTCAATAGGACCAAATGACAATCAACAAATTGGGAAAAAAGATGTAGACCAATCCTATATCTGATTGAGGGCTAATATTTAACATATACCAAAAAACTCAAGAAGTTAAGACTCTAGAAAACCAAATAATCCTATTAAAAGTGGGGTATAGAGCTAAACAAAGAATTCTCAACTGAAGAATATTGAGTTTCCCAGAATCATCTAAAAATATGTTCAACATCCTTACTCATCAGGGAAATGCAAATCAAAACAACCCTGTGATTTCCCCCTCACACCAATCAGAATGGCTAAGTTCGAAACTCAGGTCACAGCAGATGGTGGAGAGGATGTGAAAAAAAGAGAACACTCCTCCATTTTTGGTTGGATTTCAAGCTGGTACAATCACTTTGGAAATCAGTCTGGTGATTCCTCAGAAAATTGGACATAGTACTACCTGAAGACCCAGCTGTACCATTCCTGGGCATAAACCCAAAAGATACTCCAACATATAATAAGGATATATGCTCCATTATGTTCATAGCAGCCTTATTTATAATAGCCAGAAGCTAGAAAGAACCCAGATGTCCTTCAATAGAGGAATGGATTCAGAAAATGTCGAATATTTACACAATTGCATACTACTCATTTCCTAGAAACATGAAATTCTTAGGCAAATGGATGGAACTAGAAAATATCATTCTGAGTGAAGTAATCCAGTCACAAAGAACAAACATGGTATGCACTCACTGATAAGTGGATATTAGCCCAAAAGCTCAGAATACCCAAGATATAATTTACAGACTACATGAAGCTCAAGAAGAGGGAAGACTAAAATGTGGATGTGTCAGTCCTTTTTGGAAGAGTGAAAAATACTCAAGGGAGGAGATAAAGGGACAAAGACTGGAGCAGAGACTAAAGGAAAGGCCATCCAGAGACTGAGATCCATCCCATATGCAGCTACCAATCCTCCTCACTATTGCTGATCCAAAGAAATGCTTGCTGACAGGAGCCTAATATGTATGTCTCCTGAGAGACTCTGCCAGAGCCTTACTGATACAGATTAAGATGCTTGTAGCTAATCATCACACTGAGCACTGGGACCCCTGTGGAGGACTTAGAGAAAGGACTGAAAGAGCTGTATGTAGGGGTTTGCAACCCCATAGGAGGATCAGCATTATCACCCAAACATACCCCACAAAGCTCCTGGCTTTGTGTAAACCACCAACCAAAGAGTACACATGGGGGAAACCCATGACTCCAGCTGCATATGTATCAGAGACTGGCATTGTCTGGCATCAGTAGGAGGAGAAAACCTTGGTCCTGTGAAGGTTTGATGCCCCAGCGTAGGGAAATGCCAGGGTGTTGAGGTAGGTGTGGGTAGGTGGGATGGGGAGCATCCTCATATAAGAAGGGAGAGGAGGGGGGATTGGAGAGGGAGGAACAGGGAAAGGGGATAACATTTGATATGTAAATACATAAACTATCCAATAAAAGAAAAGGAGAACAGCTGGTGTTCTTAACTGCTGAGCCATTTCTCCAGCCTATCAACTATGCTTAACCAGTTCCTTTAAATATTTGAATATATTTTGCATATTTATACATTCACTACTGAGGGATAGTTTGCAACATTTATCTATGTAAGATCTGCATTTTGTGTGTGTGTGTGTGTGTGTGTGTGTGTATTTCCTGGTACTTACATTGCTCATGTTTAATAAAGCAAAACATAAAATCTCATTCTTTTATTTTTTAAGCATTTTATGAATTAAAATTTTAAAAAAATGACCAATTAAATATACTGTCAGGCACAAAGTTATTTAGAAATAGTTAAGGTAAAATTATAATAAAAGACCTAGCAGGCTTCCATTTATGTGTACTTTACAACATTGCTTCAAAATGTTTGTATAAAAATTGTATAGAATTTAAAAGGGATGTAGAAAACAAATGTCAATTATATAAGATTTCATTCTTCCTTGTCATTGATTTATAGCAGTAACAACAAAAAACCCATGAAGTACATGACCAATGTAGAAAAAGAAAGTCTACCTGATATGCATTGAACCTTGTACTTGATATAAGTAGAATACCTATGTGGGTTTCCCCTTTTATTCTTAGCAAATAATATTTATAAAGATTAATTATCACATGTGCTATGGAACCTTAGAAAGTCTTAGAAGTTGCCTGTCATGGGTTGGACCGTAGGAGAAATAACTAGGAATAAAGAATCTCAAGACTTAGGAAATTCATGAGCATTTAGAAAGTTTCCTGTGAAAAACTGTTAAATTAGTGAACAATTAAACTGTATATTAGATATCAAGTGCATTTTAACCTTTAAATTTACATATAAAACTTTGCATTTTCACCATGTATTAATTATTTACAAGTATATGATATTCATTATGAGCAGATTAACTGAGCATATTGATATGCACTTCTGAGAAGCTGTTTTTTAGTTAAAACACTGACTCTTCAGCTGGGCTTACAGACAAAGGTGGGAACGTAAAAAACAGGGTAAGCTTTATATCTCTGTCTTCATTTCCTGTCTGTTGCCTCTGCCTTAAACTAACTGTCAAGGTGCTGTTTAAATCTACATGGAGTTGGTAGTCATTTAAGAAACTGCAGCATATATAGCAGAGGATGGCCTTATGTCACGTCAGTGGCAGGGGAGGCCCTGGTCCTGAGAGGGCTCATTTCCCCAGTGTAGAGGAATGCCAGTGTGTTGAGGTGGCTGTGGGTGGGTGGGTGGGAGGGAGAGCATCCTCACAGAAACGGGGAAGGTGGATGGGAAAGGGGGGAACCTGGGAAGAGGATAGCATTTGAAATGTAAATATATAATATATCCAGTAAAAAAATTAAAAAATGAAACATGCTCTGTGGTTGAGCCCCTCCCCTCTCAATATTGACACACTAAGATAAGAGTAATTAGTTCTTTTCCAACAGATTGTCCACTTCCAGCCTGGACAGGGTTCTGCTTCAGTTTCCTGGAGTAGTGCCAAGAGGTATTCAGAGCTTACTAAATGTATTTTAGGAAGAATGGAGCCTTGTGGGCAGATGGCCCTATGTTGAGACTGCCCCCTAAAGAGAAGCAATCTTTTCAAAGGAACCAAGTTGTCCCTGATGGTAGATCACAGGTCTGCGAAGTAAACATCCTGTGAAATAAAAGCATCGAGCTTCCCCCTGATTGCAGCTGTGAGCAGCAGCGATGGCCTTAGCATCAGGGTGGATTGCACCAAGGAACAGTGGCAGTTTCCTTGAGCAGAACTGACACAGTGACCAACAAGACCACTGTTGAACACCACTGACTCCCCATCCTCATTCCCAGAGAGCCCAGGATGCAGTCGCCTTGTCCCTGAAGGTAGATCTGAGGTGATCTATTTCCTGTTGCTTTCGGGTGTGATCAGATGGAATTGAATTTCTATCCCAGTGTTCATCATTAGGTCTTCCATTTGTTCTGTGGGAGAACTGTGCATCTGATGTCTTTGTGTGGAAGAGTGAGGTCTCTGGCTTCATAAGCACACTCTTTTTTTTTTCTTTTGAATGTAGTGGGAACACTATCTAATTAGTCATTTCACTAGTCGCCAATGCATTATTAACTATAGTCACTGAATTATACAGTAGATGTTTTGAGCTGTTTCACTACTGTAACTGAAAATTTGTGATGTTTGACCAACCTCAGTCCAATCCCTACCTCATCTTCAATCCTTTTGGTAACCACCATTTACCTCTCTACTGACACAATTTCAATTTTGATAGACTCCATGTGTCAGTGAGATCCTTCTGTGCCTCTCTCCCTGGCGGCTCATCTCAGCGAACATAATTTCATCTTATTGAAAGTTCCAAGATGCCTTTCTAATATGAGTTGCTCACCACTGTGGAGCATCTGTACCCACTTATCTTTTGAAGAATAGGAATTGTTCAAGAATGAACAAGCAAGCAATTGTAAATGTTCCTGTGAATTCCTAATCTCCTTCCTCTGGATGTGTGTGTGCTCCCCTTCAGCTACATTTTGTTCACCTCCTGGTATCTCTTTTGGTTTTGGAAGCTTCATTCAGCAGAGCTTCAGAAAACAGTGTTGAGGAAGTGGTAAAATATATCACAAGGCATAAGGAAAATAACTGCAAAAAACATAGAATAAAAACTTATAACCAGAAAATGCAAAAAAAATATAAAAGTATAAAACTGAATAAAGATAAAAGATGTAAAGAACGACGAAGGAATTAGTCACACTCTCTCAGTGTCAGATACTCTGAGTGTGTGTGTGCTCATGCCTGTGCAGGTATGTACACGTGAATGAGTCTATGCGATATGATCATGTGAGAATCATAAATACACGGAAAGATCATTATTCATGCAAATTAAAACCCGGGCATGCCAGCATAGAATGTGTACAATGACAACATGTGAGACCACTGTGGACTTCGTAAGGATATATAACAGTGGGAATCCTCATTCATTGCTGAGAGAACAGTCGCCTTGGACATGCTTAACAGCTTATATTAAATTCCTCTAGATACCTACTGTGACATCAGAAGTAAACAGGTATGCTCACATACAGACTTCTGTGAACATTTGTGGTGACCTTATTTGTAATCATAAAAATCTAGAACTAACTTAAATATTTCCTAGCCCTAGCATGGAAATATCCGCAGCAGCACACAACCAGTGCTGTGAATGATTCAGGAGTCGGATGGATTAGATTCTCAATAAATACCATAAAACTAAGACATCTCAGAGGCCAAGCTCAGATTCCTCTTTTCCTTTTCTTTGTTTTTTTTTTTTTTTTGACTTTTAATTTATTTGTTGTTGAGTGGTTGTTTGTTTTTGTTTTGGGGGATTTTTATTTTGTTTTGTTTTGTTTTGTTTTGTCAGTTTGTCTCAAACTATTATTAACTAGCAAAGGGAACCCTCAACTGAGAAAGCGCCTTCTTCATATTGCCTGTGCCAAATCTGTATGGTGTCTCATTGATAATGGTGAATATAACAGGGTCTAGCTTACTGGTGTGTGTGTGTGTGGGTGGTGGTGGTGCCAGCATTGGGCAGATTGTATTCACGTGCAGAACAGGCCAAGTGGACCTAGAATGCCAGTAAGAAAATTCCTTCCTTCCTCCTGCTTCAGTTTCTGTCTAGAGGTTCTTGCCTTGGCTTCCCCTAATGGTGGATTGTGACCCATAAGCCAATTAAACACTTTCCTCCCCAGGCTGCTTTTGGTCATGATGTTTATCACAGAAGTAGAAACCAAGTAGGACATTAATTGGTGCCAGGTTCAGGGACACTTACGACAGAACTGACCATGCTGTTTTTAGGGAGAATTGTGGAATGACTTTGGAACTTTAAGCTGTTGAAACTCCTTGAGGGCTCAGAGCTGTTGTTAAGTGCTTGGAAAATAGGAGTAGTGCTGAAAGACATGTGCTGAAAGACAGGCCTGGCTTGTGATATTTCAAGCAGAAGCAACGACTCTATCAGGGCCCTTCTTGTGGTATTTCTAAATTAAGGATCTACACTTATAATTAATAGGATCAGTTATGATAAATGAAAGACCAGTACCTATAAAGCCAACCCTTTGCTTTAATGCAATAGTTGATACTGGTTAGCTGAGGTAGGCAAGCCAGCTTTGGTCAAGAAGAGCATCATTAAGGCAAAATCTTCTGTAAGTTACTGTGCCTCAGTGCACAGAAGCTGTAGTCTGGGGTGGTAATGGCTAATTCTTATTGCTGGCAAGTAAGTTATGTGGAAGGGTCCCCCAGTGGTACTGAAGACATGAATGAGTCATGAAGAATAACAGGTTTGATGCTCTGTGGCAGGGTGGGGGTCCCTGAGGGGAAATGAGAAGAGGCCATTGGTGAAGGCCCAGGCTCAGTTGCTTTGGAGACCCCAGCATATTGGAGATTCTGTTAGACAAGTAGAGCACAGCTGTGTAGTGAAACCGTCCTGACACCGAGACAAACTGTGTGTTCTGTGGATGGCAGATCCAGAGAAACAGAACATAAAAGCTCGTTAGAGCCTCAATGATTGTGAGTTCCAGATACTGCACACTGGGCTATGTACATAGTTGGAAATTTGGTTTCGCTTCAATTTGGTTATAACTGTACCCTGGTTCTTCCTCTTTATAATAGGAAGTAACTTAATTTTAAAGGACCCATACGTGTTTGGAAGTTCAAAGACTTTGTGACTTTTGAAGTTATATTTTACATTGTGATCTTTATGTTAACATGATATCTTAGCGACAAATAAGCAAGAAATGTTTATACTTGAATGGTGGTGTGTTTGTGTGTCAATCTAACAGGGGTTAATTGTGCTGAATAGTTTCTGTTTGTTTGCTTTTAACAACTTGAGATGATTTGGAGTTATCTGGGAAGAGGAAACTCAGTTGAGGAAATATCTCCATCAGATTTCCTGTAGGCAAATCCACAGTGTATTTTTTAATTAATGATTGCTATGGCAGGTCCCAGTTCACCAGGGGAGGGGAGTGGTACTGCCCCAGGCAGATAGTAAGCTGTGGGTTTTATAAGTAAATCAGATAAAGCTAGCAAGTACCAAGTCAGTAATGAACATTCCTCCATGGTCTCTGCTTAAGTCATGCCTTCTTTCCCTAGTCATGAGCATATTTTAGAATGGGGGTCCTGGTGCAGGTTATGAATGTGGTTTGAGTAGTATCAGTCTTTCTTACCTGTCTCTATTGATTTATCTGTCTCTTTATAAGTCTATTTATCTATATGGCATCTATCATCTATAAATCTGTAGATACATATAGCATGTGGATAAGCATTCTCTCTCTCTATATATATATAAATATATACAAATATACATGTATATGTATCCTATGTTTATGTTATTTATTTTTCAATACTTTTAAGAATTATACTTCAAGTTTAAACTGAAATATATATTTTTGTACTTTTACTATTTATGTTATAAAATATTAAATATTAAGAGATAATCTTACTAAATATACCTAAAACTACAAGATATTATTCAGAAAATTAAAACAGGCCTAATATAGAGCCATATTTGTCCCCAAATTGAATGTCCCTATGTAGAAAATGTATTTCTCCACAAATAAGTCTATGTAGAATCACTGAAAAGCCGTAAAACAATTTTTATGTATGTGCTAAAATTGATGAGGTGATTCTTAAATTTACATGGGTTATAAGTAATATAATTTAATACAATATGTACTTTCCCAGATCACTTTGTAAGGGATGGAGCTCGAAGGAGGTGTTATTGTACCCTAGTTGCCAGGCTTAGTAAAGAGCTATGATACACACACCCCACACACTCATTCTGAGAACCAGCAGTACGACTCCTAGGTGTTTACCCACATGAAATAAGAGCATATGCCCACTAAAACATTTGTACATAAATGTTTGTAAACTTTTTATTTGTAACAGTCACAAATTAGGGGGAAAAACAGATGTTCCTTTGTGGGTGAATGGACAATTATGCTAGATCCATTTAATGAAATACAAATAAAAATTATCCATGCAGTGTATATGAATGAATCCTGGTATCATAACTATGAAAGGAAGCTACAAGATAATAAAGTACCTAGAGCATATTGTGAAGTTTCTATTAAGTGAGACTATACCACAGGGCCTTGTCTATGGTCAGAGGAGGGCTCTCTACCCATGGTTAGATTATATGAAGAGTGGATGGATGGGAGGGCAGAGGAAAGAACAGACTTCTAAGGGCAGTGCTGTGTGGCTTGATCATGCTTTTGTTTGCATGGGCATGTATGTTCATTAAAACAGATAGATCTCTGTGCTTATGTCCATTTTATGTACTATGTATTATTCAAGGAAATGGATTTTTTTACAATAATTGTGGTCCCCTCTTTTTAAGACCAAGGAAAGTGGTATTTCTGTTTTCTCTTTGTTCTCTAGTGCTATGATGATATTATTGAAGACATTTTTAAAAAGCGAACTACTTTTTCCATTTTAATTAGCATAGTGGAAGTGGTGACATCATTTCAGCTGCTGCATTTATTTTAGGAAAGTCTAAGAGATATGTAGAAGTAGTTTTTAAGCCTTGTCATCAACATAGACTTCTAAAAGCCCAGAATGTTCTGAATATGTTTATTTTTAATTTATACAAAAAAGCTCACATGAATGAAGCTCTTAATTTTATGAATAAGAAAAAGTGAGATTCATAATATACTGCACTTTCTTCAGAATATATTAGATTCTGGACATTTATTGAAGTAGAAAGTCTGGGGTGGCCTGGAACTCAGTGTGTGACAGAGGCTAGCCTGGAACCCACAATTCTCCACTTTTCCTTCCTCCTGTTGTAGAGTGGTGGGACTTGGGGCATGGGCATCTGGTCTTTGGTTACATACACTGCCATGGGCATGAGATCCAACACCAATTACAGTATAAAAAAGGGAGTCTTTTCCTTCTCTGTCCTGTGACTCCCCCAACCAGATAACAAGGCTTGACAGTGAAAATGTAATCCCATGAGCAGTCCATGTGCCAGTAGAACTCTGCACATCCCAAAGTTCCATGTGTATCAGCAGCTCATTTGTTTGAGTGACAGATCCTTACACTGTGTCAGATAGCCCTGCAGTTACAGCCTGAAGGAAAGCAAGGAAAACAGTGAGGGGAGTCAAAGGAGAGGTGTGTTGTCTCGCCCAGTTCTGTCTAGAGTCAGAGTATCTAGATCAGAATGTCTAGATCCTACTTCCATGCCCACAGTGTTTAGCTTCCTTGAGTCACATCTATTCCTGAGTGTGTCAAAGCACACTGACTTGTTTCTTTGCCAAGTTGTCGAGTTATGTGTAACAGAATTGTAATAAGCTCTTTCCTGTTTTAGGTGAGAAAAACCATTCTTATCTCCATGCCATCTAGCCTGAATAGTATGGCTCTCAATCACGTTTTTACAGAAACTTCTAGGAATTTTTTTCTGTTTCTTTGTTTGTGAATTAGAAACCTACTTGGCCGTTCATTATTTTTCTTCTAAGACAAAGTATTTGAGAAGATTTTGACATTTGAACCATTGTCTCACATTTGCAGTTCCCTGAATGTGGCTTCTATGGACTCTATGACAAGATCCTGCTTTTCCGTCACGATCCTGCCTCTGAAAACATCCTTCAGCTGGTAAAAATCGCAAGTGACATTCAGGAGGGCGATCTTATTGAAGTGGTCCTGTCAGGTAAGTTCCAGACTTCCATGTCTGTAGATAAATTAATTGCTTTTGAAGAATTTTTGGGCATAAGTTATTGAGTAATGCAAAGCATACATACCATACCATTTTATAGTCATGAGATGCTTTTTAGCTCTGTCTACCTGAACTTTCAGACTTGTTTTGAAAAAGTCCTGACCTGGACTGATCTGTAACCTCAGTACTGTCAGGCTGAGACAGAGGGATCATGAGTTAAGGCCAACTTGAGGTAGAGTGAACTCCAGATCAGACTTGCCTACACAAAGGAGGCTATTTCAAGAAAGAATGAAAACTGGAAGAGAATTTGGCCGTTGTCACACCTAGGAAGTTTTTACTGTATATTCCTATTGTGTGCTTCCTCCCAGACTCTAAGACACTCCCACCATAATTACAGCCATGCTCACACGTATCCTCACACCCACATTGACTCTTCTTCTGTTTACCAATTTGAATGAGTTGGATGATAGTGCGAAGAGTTATCTCACTAGTAATATGAAGGTGCCCATCAGGTCTCCAGATATCTAGAAACCAATACCAAATAGTAGAAAGAACTCCTGATTTGTTATTGAATGCCGAGACCAAAAGCAGAGGAGGTAGATTAGGCCCCACCCTGACTCTGCTACTAGTTAACTCATTTGTTGAAAGCTGTGTTTCTGTCTGCCCAACTATGTATTTGTGTCTTAAAATTTGAAAGTTATTGCTGTTAGTACTGTGAGTGTCAATGCAGAAAAATAAAATGGGTGAATTCACTATTAAAAATGTAGCCTTCATGAAAAGCACAGTTTGTGAGGATGGAAACCTGAGGCAGAGATCATAACTATGTCCAGATTTTTATTGTTCCATTTTATCATTAGATTCACTACTGACTGAGTGGGATTACATGGCTCCTCTCGGCTCTCTGACTTCTGTTTCCTTCTGTCTCTTTGACTATAGGCCAGTAGCTTCAAATTCCTAGACTTCATTTCTTGGACTACTTTCCCTGATCTGTGTTTGTCCATGGATGTCCCACTCTTCATTCTCCACATCTGCATCTGTTTATTTAGTCGGCCATGCCTTGCTTCCTCTCACTCTTTTGTCTCTGCTGATCCTCAATGTCTTGTATGAATGTAACTAAGTTGTATTATTTGCTTCACTCGCATTGGAGAGCTTGTTATCACAAATTAATTTTCATTTAACAAAAGAAATAGTTTTCTCTTGTTTATGAATCTGAACTGTTGCTAATACAATAAGTAAATGCTTTGACTATTCTTTTTTACAATTTGAAGCAGTCACATGCTTCCTTGTGGTGCTTTTCTGCGGTTTTCCTGAATTGGTTTACTGTACCTGAATCCTAGAAGCTAGCACACAAAAAAATTATTCAGAGAAATTGTTTGCAGCATGTATCTAAAATCCACATTAAACTCGCAGCCAGATGGTTCTGCAAATAAAGTATTCTGTTTTTCGAGTATATTTTCTGGATAGTAATATCCAGACATGCATGATTTAAAACTTTTCCTATTCTTTTTTTTAACAACAAAATATAATAAAATAAAATATGTAATAAGATAAAACAAAATCATCGCATTGAAGTTGTACAAGGCAAACCAACAGACAGAAAAGAACCCCAAGAGCAGGCATAAGAACAAGAGACCCACATCTTCAAATATTCAGGAGTTCCATAAAAGGACTAACCTAGAAGCTACAGTATATACACTGAGAATGCAGTGTACACCCATGAAGACGCTGGGCTTGCTGATTCAGTCTATCTGAGATTGTAAGCGTCCTGCTCAGTTGATTTAGATAGGCTTGTTCTCTTGATGTCCTCCATCCCCTCCGGCTACAGTCCTCCAGCCTCCTTTCCACAGGGTTCCCTGAATCCTATGGGAAGTGGGAGAGAAGATGGAGATGTGTCATTTTAGAGCTTTGTGTTCCAAGTTCTTTATCTGTTCAATTCTGACTGTGGGTTTCTGTATTTGTTCTTTAGAACCTTTAACCCCACGTCCTATTGTGTTCTGTACAGAAAGGTGCTCTGAAGGCCACCAAAAGAGAAACATTAACACCAGTCCAGTTATAAAACCCGTGATCTCCATGCAATCTGTTCTATCTGCTAAATATGGTAGGGCTTTGGTGGCATAAGGATTGTGGAAGTGGCTAGCCAACGTCTAGTTGGAATGATGAAACCCATACCCAACACTGCTTGAGTGACGAAACATAAAATGACTCCTAATGCCATCCTGCTATACTCATGAATTGGTGCTTTATTTAGCCATCATATGCGAAATTTTCTCCAGTGGCAGATACATGAAGACTTTTAAAACTTGGGCTTCTAGATTTAATTTCCTTTTCTCTCCATTTTACTTTTGAATATATGTGTATTGCATTCATATACACATACATGCATAGATAGATGTAGACATTTTAACTTTGTTTAGATGTCTTCCACTGAGCTGTGAACGTCATTAGCAGCACTAACTCCTTGTCCTCAGTCCTGGTCTCTGGGCAGGATTGAAGAGATTACGTAGCAGTAGAACTTAAGGAAGACAAATGATACTTCCTAGGGCACTGAGGGCCGTGGGGACAAAGGAACATGGCTCATTTACCCCTTGCTTGATCCAGGTTGGATATGAATGGTGTCCGTGCCTCACAACATTTTCGCGAACTGCTCTTCAAGTTCATCTTCACCAAAAATCCCTCCTGCTTTTTGATCTTTCTCTTGAAGTCTATAGTTTTCCTGTTAAATTTTGTTTACCTAAATTGTCTGTTTTTTTATCTTCCTACAATTACATTTAATCTTCTCCTTTGCCGGAAGTATGTTATTTTTTATATTTAATGTTTTACCATCAGAAATATTTTCTGACATAGAATCTTAGTAAAACTAAGAGAAAATCTGGAGAAAAATGTAATTTTGAGGCAGTTTATTTACGCTTGTTTCTTCTGACATAAGTGACCTCTCCTGCCTCTGTGATTTCTGAGACCTTTCACCATTGCCAGATTTCTTCACATTCGTCTCAAACTAAACTGCTCCTTGGTATTTCATTGGCTTTCACCTTCCGATCTGTTTGAAACACATGACTTCTATAACCAGTACATTTTGACCCATTGGCCAGCAAAATATTCCTTTGAAGTTGACAGATTGGGTTAGGCTAAGAAAACAAAACAAAACCAAAAAAAAAAAACAAAAAAACCAAGAACCATGATTAGCTATCTTGCAGGATATTTGACCACATGTGGTTGACACTAGGATTATGTTGTTTACTGATAAAACCCGTTTCTAGTTGTGATGGGCTTCAGCCCTTAGTACACACCTTTAATCCCACGCAATGGAGGTAGTTAGTTTGTAGAGGAAGCACCCGTCTTTGAGAGTTATATCTAATTGAGTGGCAGAGAAAGTGACAGATCAGAGGAAGATTGGCAGAATAGGATATGCTCAATTCTCAGGAGGAGAGGGAGGAAAGGGAAGCTACTTGAGGGGCAGTGAGTGCAGAGAATGTAGGAGGCAGTTTTACTGGGATAAGTGTACTAAGACTGAAAAGGAACCAGAAAATTAGAGCATACTGTCAGAGTTAGTCTCAGGTCGAGCAGAGCAGTTCAGGAGAGGTATAGAGAGAAGCCAGCTTGAACCAGTCAGCTTGCAGAGGAGTTTGGAGCCAGAACAGCTGAGTTGAGCAGCCAGGCGGAGGTCAGAAAGAGCTAGAAAGGGGTGAGCCCATTCAGCAGTGAGTCTCAGAAGCTGAAATATTCTAAGCCTAAATAAGATTTTCTGTGGTCTAGAAGCTTCCAGGACTAAGCCAAGGTAGTTGACAGAAGTAGTAAGCCTTGGAAACAGTTATTACAGGAGAATAAAGTTACTTTTACATAGCTGCTCTATACTTTGACATTATATTGCTCTAGGCCACACTCTCAACTCAGGCAATTGCTCTCTGTTAAGAAATGGATTAACTTTATAGCCAATGTTTTGAAATAGGAAACAGTACACATGGATCTTTCCAAATCAAAGTCACATCCAGGTTTCAGTGTATGATATCTAACTGAAAGGTCATTTACAGTGTTCTTCATGATGGGTTATTGTGGAAGCTTGATTAATTCACCAAAGCAAAGCATGTATGTTTATTTTAATATTTAAAATTTTAATAATTATCTCAATAATTCTTGCATGTGCACATGCATGCTTGTGCATGCTTCTGTGTATGTGTTGTATAAATGCTCACATCAGAAATAGTCAAGAACTCTAAGACTTCCACATGTGCAATCAGTTTGAAGTCACCTTTATCTTTTTATATCCTTGTAATAGGTTGTGTATTATTTTCACTTTCATGGAAAGCTTTTTTCCTCCCATGAGTATTTATTTGTTCTTCATGTTCAACAGCTTCATTATGAAGCCAGGTCTCTATCCTGTGAGAAGGTATTCCTGGCTTGGTCTCAGCCACTGACACAGGAGCTGAAATGGAGGCAGAGAGGACCATATGTTAAACATGAAATTAAAGAGTTGTAGCAATTTTTTGGAAGTCCTAAATGTAAGAGGAACAAAAGTTGAAGAGGACTCACAGGAGACCTGCGGCCACCAGAGAGTGTCAGCATTTCCTTTCCCTGCCCTCTGGTGTCCTTCCTTATCCTCCAGTGTAGTTGCCTAAAGAGTCAGTTTCTTCCTGGATGATGAAGACCTGATTCCATGTACATGGAGTACCAATCATGTCTGTTATGAACGATACAGTCTGTAATACCTGTGAGGTTTGGCTATTTTGAATTAAAGATGCAACTAAAATAGCACACACATTCATATGACTGGGAGTCAGGATTTTTGTTTTGTTTCAATTTTTTCCTTGCCTGAAGATAACGTGCTGTGCACACTAATTGAGCAGTTCTCAGAATCAGACCATCTGGGCTCATGCCTTTGTGTATTCTTTGCTACCCACATCCTCATCAAGTCATTTAGGGATTCATGATTTCCTCATCTGTGAAATGGCAACACCCTGCTCCATAGGCTGATACAAGAAATAAAACAAGCTTGCAGTCATATTAAGCACTCGGGAATATCGTTCGCTTAAAGCTACAATAAGGGCTAGCTGTAATCTTCTTTCCTCTTTGCCAGTTCTAGGCAGACATTCCTAAGAAGCCACATCAGATAACTGAGGAGTGGCAGGTTAAGCAAGATTTAAAAGGTCTCATAAAGATTCATCAAAACTTTGGTACAACTGTGAAGCCATACTTTCCAAATTCCTATACCAAATTCATTTTATTACAGGATGGTTTTAGCCTCTATTGACCACCTATTAGCTCTTGCCTTTACAGTCCTGTATTCCTCCAAGTCTTTTCCATGGAATGGTTGGTCTAAACATGAGCATCTAGGCTTTATGTTGAAGGCACCTCCTCCTTCTTGCACACAGGGCAAGAATCTTAGCATGAAACAAAAATGTAGAGTCAAGAGTCTGAGAACATGGTTCATTTAACCCATGCTTGTCACATAAGCATGAGGCTGAGATGAAATGTCTCAGAACACATGTAAAATTCTGTGCTTGATACCCTGCATCTGTAACTTCAGAGCTGGGGATGGCAGGCCTGATGCACACTGTTAGGTTTGAAACCACATTTCAAGGAATGAGAAATGATGAGGAAGACACGCACCATG
Organism: Rattus norvegicus; assembly: GCF_021556685.1. NCBI lineage: Eukaryota > Metazoa > Chordata > Mammalia > Rodentia > Muridae > Rattus > Rattus norvegicus. Next base: position 74,254,170 of record NC_141539.1, on the reverse strand, counting down.
GACCACTGGTGCTCCATGAATGCACATGTACATATACATCACATATCCCCAAAGGCCAGAACAGCAGCTATGCATCATAAACAACAAAGCCATACCACTATGCACACACGTTACAAGAAAGAAAATCTTTGCTACTGGACAGCATTCCTTTGAAACATTCTACATCACATCAGTGCTTGCTTTCATGATGACTCAGGGTAGCAGAGCAATTGGAAAGTCTCTGCCGTACCCGTTTTACTTGCCCACATCATGCAGGAGCTGAGGTTGTGCTGGAGGCTGACGCTCAATGCTCTATCCCTGGTCATGCTACTTACCTCGTATAGTTTTCACCAATGAGGTGAAATCCTGTACGACCTGTGTGAAAATTAACTTCTCCAGTTAGGTAAATTCATGTTTCCAGGAAGCACTGATGGTGTTTTATCACAAAGCATAGAAATGAACTTTTGGGATCCACTTCTCTTATCTTTATTACAGAACCAGAGTCCTCTTCTCTCTCAGAAAGAAATGAATGTTTAATACAGGGACTCAGACTCATCTACAGTCAGATGAAGACCATTATGTAGGCTCTTGCTTAAACAGCTATGTTGCAGCATACATGTGGTTGAGGCAGGAGGATTGCCATGATTTGGAGACTTCCTGAGTTACATAGTGAGTTCTAAATTAATGAAAAAATATATTCAGTATTAAATAGGATAACACTGCCACTGCTTATCCAGTGCCTTCTACAATTTCACATCCCTGACCAAAATTAAAACCATGACTTATTTATTCATCCTATTTTTCTCTTAATGGTGTGTAAAATATAATCCTGAGAAACTAACTTCATTGTAGAAGTGTCCTCATTTCTTTCTAAAAATTGCAAATAATTGATTCTCATGACATCATGTCATGTACACACATGTCATAGATATATGGTCTGTTGCTTCGCATGGCTCAGTCGCTATCTAAAATATCCACGACATGAAACAGAGCTCTTGAGAGCAGCAGGCCAGTTCGCCACTCATGCCACACTATATGGAGGAAGTTTTATTCATTTTTCAGAAATCAAATTTGATTATGACTGGCACCTTTCCAGATCCAACACTGACTAGTTAGGGTTGTAAAAGACCTGGGCTTTAGCATTCACTATAAATTTCTTTGTGACTGATTTTGATGTAGAAGTACCCCAGAATGAGTAATGATTCGTTTTTTGTTCCACTTTCAGTTACGATGATCTGCCCTGTGTCTTCTACCTATGATTGAGTTGGCTATATTTTAGAAAAAGAGTATTTGTAGAAAAGCAATCCTGCTTTCAAGTCATTGCAGTTAATTTTGCATTATCTCTCATGAAAAATGTGGCCTCATTTTCAGCATGACTTTTGGAACTTGTGGATGTGTCCATCATGAGACCAGATAACACTCTTTGCTTTGGCCATCACTATGTGCATTACTGGATGCTGAATGTGCTGGGCTCCAGCAGTTTATGAACTCTTGCTCATAGGCTCCTGTGTCCATGTTGGTTCTATTCATGGTGGCCCTAGAGCTGGCCTCAGACTTCTGTTTCAAGTCAAGAAGAAATGGGGGGGTGATGCTCTGGGGTTCTGGATCCCATTACATGCTTCTCTCAGTACCTCCCATCCCTGGTCTCCAGACTAGATCTCTGGTCTTCGTCTAACAGCACAATTTCTCTGCCTGAGGGTCAGCTGGCAAAACCTACAGGAAAAGTTGAATCATGTGTACCAGCACTGGAGTCCAGATCACTGTAGATCTTGGTCAGAGTACATGTCATGGTTTTCAGAGAATATGTCAGGGTCCTCTCTTTACACATAACTAGCCTCAGGCTTATGTCTTTAACATCAGGCAAAAGACGTGAGCCAGGAATCATAATGGTTCACTCCCTCCCTTTTCATCCATTACTGCACTAATTGAGGACAGTTCTACTGCCATCCAGCTAAATAGGAAGGGTACAGGTCAGTGAGAACCACACACAGTGCTATTTTTCTTGTATTCTTTGGTCACTGTGTAGTCAGAAATTCTTAACATTTACTTCTCAGATTGTTGGTTCATAGTCTGTGTATTTAAAGCCTAGCATGTTAGGTCCTTGACACAACAGGGCCTCAGAGGACTTTGCATACTTATAATTATTCTAGAAAATATAGTGGGCTTTATTTTTGTGTTTTTTAAATATGACCACAGGCAAAATGCCTTCTGTATGTGGAGCAGGCTGTGCAAATGAGCTATGTCCCTTAACCCCAAGAGTCTTATTAGTCTATCTTATTTATCCCTCTCAAGTGAATTTTGGGGACTTAAAAATAAAATCTTTTCTTGTCATAGATACATAAAAAGGTGAGTTGCAGAATTTACCCATGGTACTAAAACTTTTCTATGTTCTTCTCTAAATAGATATTCCCTGGCATTATTTCTGTAAAAAGACAATAAAGGTTATTTTTAAATTTTAGGTTAGAGCATGGTAAAAATTTACTTTTCTATTGTGTTAGGCAGGAAGGGTTCTTGTGATCCCAATTTAAACTTGAGAGTGAAAATATTTTGTATTATTATTTCATCTATCTTTTTAAAAATATGAAGTTCTGATGCAAAATTTGACTAAGAGACTTGCAGTCTAACTAGCCCTCTCTCTCACAGTGAAAACTACTAACTCTATCTAGCTATGTGTATTCAATTAAAATTAAATGAAGTAGAAATTAAATTTCTAGATCATAATGGCTTTCCTTTATCTTTTCAGAACACACATAGCCAACAGCTGTCATTTTCACCAAGAAAAACCAGTTCTGAAAGGTAGAAGAGGTGAAGGAGCACAGTTTACCTGTGAAGACCACAGCCTAACCACTTCCTTAGCACACAGACACAAAGACAGGTAGACACACAGACAGACAGACAGACAGACAGACACAGACAGACAGACAGACAGACAGACACACACACACACACACACACACACACACACACACACTCTACAAATATGCCTGCAGTATCTTCAGAGGAGTGTGGCAGGTGATAGTAGACATTACATTTCTGATCTCTGTGGAAGGAATTCTCTGACATTACCCTCTATGACATATCCAGGCCTAATGACTCTTTTTAAAGAAAATGAGAACTGCTATTCTTAAGACGTCTCAATTCTGAGCCTATAGAATACTTTTATTGCTACAAGTCAATGTTGTAGACTAATTCTATGTATTTGACATAATATTTCTCCCAAATCCCTTAGTTTCTTTTTCTTATTTCATTGTGTTTCACAGAGAGTATATACCATGCCAAACACCAAAGGCTGAACACAAAGTGAGGGATTTTAACTCAGATGCCTTTATTTACTCTCTGTGCAGCAATAGGAAAGCTCTTTAGTTTCTTTATCTCACCTGGCCATTTTCTATGATACCGTTAAAACAGCCCAGTCATACAGCCTAGTATATTGCATTGTGCTACAATATGAGGACTACTTATACAGTTCTTGAATGGCTTTGTGTCTTGCTGTCTTACAAACTTCCTGAATATATATGGTAATATATGGTTGCTTACCAAGTTATGCATTGTAATAGGATGTCAGTGGTACAGTCAGTATCTGTTAAAAAATACAAAATTTAATTATATTTCTAAATCCTAGAACTTTCATTAAAATACCTGAAGAAAGGCTATAATTTTGAAGAAAAATTGTTTTTATTGTTTTTAATCACTGATACCTTTTTCAGGGAATAAATCTGAATCTAGGAGAATTTACATGCAAGAATACTGAATACAATTTTAGAACAGTATGGTGGATATTAGTTTGTATGGTTTTCATTGATTAGTATTGATCAATTTAATTTTGTAGTGTTATGTGTATGGATTGTTTCTTAAACTCAAAAGACACTTGAAAGTTCCTTGAATTCTTCCAATGCAATGATAATTCCCTTGTACTAGGAAAAGTTATAACATATGCTTATTTCCATAATCATTTCTCTATTCGTGTGTCTGTCTCTTTCTATGCCAGGCACACAGACAGACAGACACACCCACCCACACACCCACACACACCCTTTACAGAGGAATCCAGAGGGGGAAAGGAAAGTTGTACACACTGTTAAAGGGAGCATCGTAGCTGCCCATGTTAGCAGAGGCATGTGAGACTTGCTACTACAGGACTGAAGTCTCCACAGGAGGGAATTATTTTTGCTTGAGCTAAAAGATAGCCCATCATTTGAAATGCTGCCAAATGCCCTGTCTTTGCTGTTCCGCGATTGGTGCTCCGTGTCCCAGCCATGCCGCAGTCTGCCCAGCACTCTCCCAGTGGTTGGCATGGCACTTTCTTGCTTTTAACATGCAGCCCATATAAAAATCTATCATAATCTTCCAAAATTAGAAATGCAGCTGTTTTAAGTCTTAACCAGCAGTGACACTATTCATTATGCCAGGATGGGAATCAAATACAAAGATGCATTTGAAAAGAGCAGTGTTGCACCAGAATGTGTGTGTGTCTCCACTTTCTAAGTAGTTCACATCCATAGACACTTCACAATGCTGACTTCAGGCTTTCCCTGTCTACACATACAAACGGTTTCTCCCTTCCGGCATACATGTTAATACAAAAACAAGAAGTTGAACTAGCTCTGATTTTATTTTCTCTGTTGTGAAACAATTTCACTCTTTTAGTTTCTAGAAAAAGGAAACTTTCCTACTAATCATTTTTCTTAGCTTGCTCAGTTTTTATTTTTTGCTCGGGAGTTTTTGAGATATTTATCATTAACACTTGTTAATCCTAGAACATCTATTGTGCAGAGCTTGGAGATTTCTCATTTAGACAAAGCAGTTATTATTATTTTCTCTTTTATTGAAAATAGTGCTTTCCCCCTCCTGCTTACAGTTTCCCTTCCTTTATTCCTCCAAGTCCCACTCTACTCCTCCTCCCATAGGAATTTACCCGTCTCTCCTTAGAAAATAAACAGGTTTCTATTGAATAATAATAAAATAAAGAAAAGAAAAGAAGATAAAACAAAAATTAATACATTAAAATAGGGGAAAAAAACAACAGAGTGAAAAAAGCCCTAGAGAAGGCACAAAAATCAGATACCCACTTGTTGACACATTCAGGATTCCCATTAAACAACAACAGCGACAAAAAACAAAACAAAACAAGCCAACTAAACTAAAGTCATATATTCAGTAGACTTCTAGGGATAAAAAGGGAAAAGATGAAATATAAATAAAAAATAGTAATACAGGGACTGGAGAGGTGGCTCAGTGGTTAAGAGCACTGACTGCTCTTTCAGAGGTCCTGAGTTCAATTCCCAGCAGCTATATGGTGGCTCACAACCATCTGTAATGGGATCTGATGCCATCTTCTGGTGTGTCTGAGGACAGCTACAGTGTACTCAACATACATTAAATAAATTTTAAAAAGTCTTAAATAAAAGTAAAATGTAGTTTAAAAAATTAAAAACTGTAAAGCTCTGCCATGAGATTATGAGAAAGGACCTTCCAAAGATGCCATCCAGTAAGAGTGCTCTGCAGTCAAGAACACTCATCCTTCTCTCAGAGGTCCTGAGTTCAATTCTTGCACCCCCAAGGTGGCTCATAGTCACCTTTAACTGCAGTTCAGTGGATCCAGTGCCCTCTTTTGACTCGCACAGGATCTGCACATGTGGTACATATACACACATGCAGGTGAAGACGTATACTCATGAGAGACAAATAAATCATTAAATGGCGACAATAGGCTTCTTAAAAAGCATAGGGTAGTTCTGGTGTTGAGGTCCTATTTCTGAATTGGTTCTTGATCTGTTAGTAAAGAAAGCCATGGGACAATTAATGGAAGGTAGATACAGGTAGGATTTTGGGGTCCCAGGAGTAAAAGGGAGATCCAAGGAAATAGAGGGCAGTTTGCCATGCTTGGAGAGAGAAGAACCAGGCAATCATGTGAGGTCTTGAGAGGAGCTTTGATCTGTCGCCACTGCTATAGGTTGCTGAAATTCTTAAAGAGAAGCCTTAGAAAGCCTGGTGAATTCACATTCTCTACTGGTGTTGATCTCCAGGTTTTAACAGATGTGCCATAATATGATGGTCTCTCTGAAAATACTTGTTCATGATCAGTAGACTTCATAATTGGATCTCAGTTCGAAAAATAAAATCTTCCTGCCTTTAGGACTGAGTATATTTGAGAAATTCTGATACAGTATGAGTGTAGTTCTCTCACTGTACCTGCCACAGGTACTGAACACTAAGGAATGGAGCACAGACACTCTGGTATTTACTTCTTTCATTGCATTGTGTGAATTGAATCTAGTTCCATAGTTGTCTGAATCATTTCTTTCTGAATTCCTAATTATTGCAGTCTAACTTCGGGATATGTGATTTTCAGTTTATAAAGTTAAAATATTCCTTTTATAAGCATTAATTGGCATTGTTCTGCAAATTCTTGCTTTTCAGAAAACAGGCTATTGCTATAAAACTTTAATAAAATATGTTTATTTAATTCTAAGTCTTGATTGACAAGTATATATTTTTTCTTATTACAAATAGATCATGTTTATATATTGAGACTGTTGGATTCTTTCTGTCCTTCAATGTCAACAGCAATCTCACGATTATCTCATGTGTAAATCTCTAATTTTGCTGGTTTTATGCTTTTGAAACATTTAGTGCTGAGCATAGGTCTTGGTTTGCCATCTCCAAGGACTGAAATCTATTTTTGGTGTCCTAGATACTTAACATGCAGAGGAAGGGGACTGTGCAGTGAATCTTTCTGGCTTAGAAATCATGTTGTCCTTAGCTGATAAGACCTTAGCAAGGGTGTGAGAGTCAAAACTCAGTATATTTTTGAGCAAGCTATTTTATTTCAGTGTAGTTTGAGGTATATAGAGAAGTAGAAAAAGAGTTCTTTTTCCCATATTCAGTCTCCTCCTGTGGTGTGCTGATTGTTGTCATGTATTTGTTAGAATGAGGAAATTCGCTTTGGGATGGGATATGGATTCACCAACCCTATTTTCCTCACTGTCCTCTCAGGACTCTAGGTAGCATGCCATGGTACCATTACCTGACCCGTCCCTTTCGTTTCCTCTGGTGTGTGACAGTTACCTTGCTTTTCGTGTTTTATTTTGAATCTCTGTTGTACTGCTCTTTGTCGGTTTTGTTCATTTGTTTTTCCATGAACTTAATGGTCTTGTGGACAATGTATAAAATATTTTCACAAGTATCCCTCAGTCTGATTTATGTGACATTTTTTCCTCATGATTAGGAATGTAACCTAGTGCTGTAGTACCCTTCACATCCCTGCAAGGATACATGATAACCATACCACACTGTTGACACTTAGACTTAATTACCGAGGTATGCCCCCCCTTTTTTTTGGCCTGGTTTCTCCAGTGTATTGTTTTTCCTTTCTAAGGGAAACAGATGTTAAGGACAATGCATTCTCAAGACGGAACTGGTGAGTTCCAGCCTTTGGAGAAGGGAGTCTTCCCTTGCATTTACTCAAAAGCCTATTTTCTCTCTTTAGCATTCATTTTACTACTTTGGTTCATACAGATGTTATTGTTTTAGTAATATATTTTGACATAGCGATTTCTCTTTTGCTAAATGTATAAGAGAATATAAATACAGATATAAATAATCTTGAGAAGAAATTCTGAATTTTAGTGACTGCTGGTATAATCAACTGTGGTGGTGGCCAACTTCAAATGCTATACGAATGAATACACACACACACACACACACACACACACACACACACACACACACACACTTATACACTTTCCTGGGCCACAGGTGCCCGATAATTAGTTATTCGTCGTACTGAGCACGATTCTGTTCCCATAGTGAGAGAAGTAGGTAACTGTCCCTACTGATATGCATGCATTTCACCATTTTTTTGAGCACCTAACTAAAATTAGAAGCCCAGTCAAGAAGAATTCACCCTAACTTTGTTATCTGCCTGGGATATCACCCTTTGGTTTTGGCCTGGGATGTCAACTATACTATTGGCTTACCTGGTCTATACCTTGCTGATTGAAGTTCTTAGACATTCAAAAATGCCAAAGTAGCTTATGTTGATCATTATGATAAATGTATATTCATACTCAAAGCCATTTTATCCATCTTCTCCATTTGACTGTGTCCCTGCTTATCTGTCATCTGGATATATCTAGCCTGCTGTTTGTTTCCATGGAACCTAACATTTTACTAAACAGTGACAGAAACAATTTAAATGTGGAAAACCTTTGTATGCTCTTTTCCCAATGTTTTCTTTTTCTGTAGTCTTAAGATTTATCTTAATCATCTTCTTTCATTTTTATATGATGAGGTTTTTCTATAAATTTTTATAAATTCATGGATTTCATAAATTTCAAGCTGGTAATGCTTTAAATCACTATTTTTATACTTTTATGTTTTCCATAGATTTCATGTTATACTTTCCTTTAATGTGGGAGGGACGGGTTACATGTTTTTCTTACCTCTTTACTCTTAGTAACAACGAACTATATTCTTATTACTGAATAAGCTCACATACCCACCAACCTCACTATATAATTAATTTGCTTCTGAAACAGAGGCTAATCAGCAGGTTTTCTCTAGATCTGAGTTTATCACAAAGAGAAATTGATTTATGACAGTTTCGAAGTATTGAAATGAAAATTGAAGGGACAAAGCACCTGAATTCTGTTGCAAAAGTTGATGATGCATAAATCCACACCATGCACTCATTGTAAATTTGCTGTGATTCTACTCGGTGCTCAGTAGATTTACCTTTATATCTATTTACAAATTTCATGATCCTTTAAAATCGTGTGCTCCAAATCACGTATGACTTTATTGAAAACAAAGATAATCAGAAGAGAACATTGAGGTAACTTCTAAATTGCATCCTGTATACTGTATAAACTTTTGAGATTTGCAGATCAACTATATTTAGTTTAAACAATATTTATTACAATCACAAAACTATTTTCTGTGTTCAAAGACTGATAACTATCTCAATTTTCTATTTCAATTTAAATTCAACTGACACCCCAAGCAGTTTAAATTATACTTTATTCCTTCCAGAAATATCTAACCCCTCAGTTTCCTCTTCTTTGGATTTATTATTTTGTTATTTCAATTATCCATTTGCTTAAAAATTATGTAGGCATTATTTTCATAGTGTGAATTTTCTTCTAATATTATTTTATATGCTTGATAAAGATTTTCATTATTAGATTAATACATTAGACAAGTCTGGTAAATATCAGAATGATTGATAGCACATGCTTGGTCATATATATGCTTTTGATATAAGGTGAGTATCACCTTTCATAGCTAGGGCTGCAATGCAAGATTGTGCATTGAATGAGGAAGAACTCTGATATCAGTTATGTTTCACAATTCTTGATTGAATTAATAATCTATTATTTTAAAAATTGAACTATGTGGATTATACACATTAGTGAGTAACCTTGAGTTACCAGTAAATCATTGATGTCCAATTAAGGAAAGAAAGGCCAACATTTTCCCTTGGCGTCACCCAAGTGTGAATTTAATTCTCTACTTCATGTTCTCTGTGTCTCACATCCTATCTGTATGTTGCTATGGGTCTGAAATTGCCTTCTGGAAGGCTCGGGAATTTCGTCCCAATGTTTATGTCTTCTGTCTGTCCGTGTCAGTGCATATCTGTTATTCACAAAGAACTTCACTCTGTCTTTATTGAACAGCATAGAAAGGATCAAATGGCAGAAGGGATGTGATAGTTTACAGAAATCATTAACAGAGTTCTATAAAGCACTAAGTCACTAACTCCAGCTGATCCCAAGTGACCCAGACAACATTGTTTGTTTATCTACCAATATCTATAAATGTTGGGTACTTTAAATTTCTGTGTTTTGTGCTTTATGCAAGTTACATCCATGTATTGTTCTGAGTGAGGAACATGGAAGAGTATGTAACCAAGAATTGTAGTTCTTCATTAGTGTAGGTTGCAAATGCTGATTGTATGGGAAACCCAAGGCGGGTGAAGTCAGTTGTTAAATTATTCTTTTAAATCAGGTTAAATCAACAATTGGAGCACACAGTAAGTTTCAGTCTTAAATTTTTCAGTGACTTTACGTATATTATTATCTTTGGCTGTGAGTTCCGTCAGAAGTCCTTATCTCTTAGAATGTAAGAGATCTTCTCATAATATTGCATCACCATAATGGACCCTTTGGTGCAGCTCATGTTGCTGGACAAACCTTGATTTTCCAGTCTAGGAAGTAGCATTTACCTTTTAGAAGCCATCAGAGACTGACTAGAGGGTTCAACACTTAGGGAAAGATACTTACATCATGAATTAGTCTAGCAGTGAGCTGTATGTTCAGACAGGAAGCTGAGACCCACAATCTTAAGGAGTAGCTGAGACGGAGGATATTTTCTGGTGACATGATTCATTAGCATGTTTTGGTCCCATGGGAAGAAACTGAGGGAAGTGGATGATGCTGTAAACCATACAGTTTCTACGTGGCTATAATTTACATGTTTGAGAAAGCAGGTATATTGTCTTTCTTATTTTTTTCCGTGTGTTCCTAATGGTCCAGTAACATAGTGTGAATGTCTATAAGTAAAATAATATGAATGAGTCTGCAAATGTTGCTAAAAATCACTGTTTCTGCATCCTTACCATTTGATAGTTCAGATGTGATACCTTCCTAACTATATCACTGGAAGGAATCTTGTTTCCTTCACTCTTTACCCCTTTCTTTCACCACAGAGCTCTAGCAATGCCTATAGCCCACAGCAGGAGAAATAGTGTCACCTGCTGATGTACCTTTACATTTTAGATAACAAAGCTATTTAGAAATACTGAATTAATTATTCTACTCAAAAGTATCTAAAATGAATAACTAAGGAAACTATAAAATATTAAAGCGATACCTGAGGATACTGCACGTAACTTTTACAAAATAATTGAAAACCTAAGGGGCGTTACTATAAGAGTAAAGATGACTTTGCTTTCTAAAAGTACGTCAATATAATTTTCTGTGTTTATTGATGAAAAGAACAATCATTACGATCATTATAATGGGAACTGGAAAACTACATCACCATTTGTGAAATAAATGTAGCAAGTCAGGAATAAAATTCCATACCTTGGTAAGCCATAGTTTTAAAAATCTGCATGAGGCATCTCCTAATCATGAAGTGAGAATTGGTATTCTAAAAGTTTGAAATTACAAGGAAACGTAGTGATGGCTTTGTAAAATTTTGTGCAGAAGGTCTAGCCGGTCCAGAAGTAAAAGATTGTATGTTAATGCAGAAAGAAAACTGACCACTAGTTTTTACTCTAAGAGTTTGATCATTAGTTAAATCCAAGAAATTCAGTTGAGAAGCTTAAGAAGATGACAGATGTAGAAGGAGGTTGAGAATCCTCAGAGAAACGCAAGAAGTACTTAGCAATGAATCTTGGAAACATCACCTCACCTGATGCATGCTATTTCACTGAACAATATTAGAGGAAAAGCAAGACAGTTTATTATTCAGAAAAAACCCTTATCCATTGTTGACAGAAATGTAAGCTAGTACAGTGATGGTGCAAATCAGTGTGTGACGACCTGGGCACACAATTCACAAAAGAACTAACACAAATGCAAGACGAATAAACAACAAAAAGTAGTCTTTCATCTTGTCTACAGCTGAAGAAGTGCTTATGAGTCCATATTTTTTCTTGCCAGATAGACAAAAATTAAAAGTTCAAGAAAATACTATGATAATACAAGTCACTGTGGCAAAACTCCAGCTCAGGTAGTTCTTTAGAAAGACACCTTTAAAACTGTTAAAGACAAGAAGCATTCATTGAGCTAGTAGCACTACCCTTTAGATATATTCTCTTATTAATAGTGCTGCAGCACGGGAGTCTATTCTCCTACAAGACCAGAAATTCTGTTGTCAACACACAAGGCTTAAATTAGAAACCCACTGCCCATTAATGACCAAATAAATTTTGTACTTGAATGCCTCAAAATGTTATTCACTAGCTAGAAGAAAAAAATGTATAGTTATCGACAAGAAAATTTATGACATATTAAATAGAAAAATAATTAGGGACACTTGACTCTGGTATGTGCTTTACCAAAGACTCTTCTTTTTAAAAAAAATTGCATTCAACATGAAAAGGCCTCTCTCTTGATGTTCTTTTTAATTTTTTCCAGTTGGTGTATATTCATTTTACATAGCACTATGCTTCCTAAGAATGTTTTCATACCCATATAGAATGTATGTTGACTGTGTTCTCCAACTCTGTGTTTCTCCCCTTTCTTTCCTGTGCCCACTCTAGTTATTCTGATGTTTTTCTAGACAATTTTATGTTTACCTTCATGCATAATGCACACATGGTTTTATGTTCTATTCTATTTAGTCTCTAGAAATAAGAGGGGGAATATGCTATTTGCCTTTCTATGACTTAATTAGCCTGTCTTAGTGTTCTATAGCTGTGATGAAACAGTTTGACCCAAAGTCACCTGGGCAGGGAAGGGGTTAACATTCTTGCCTGTGATGTGTCATCCAAGAATGTCAAGGAAAGAATCTGGAGGCAGACTGAATCCCCAGTGAACTACACTGGTGGGGGGAGGGCGGCAATGGGGGGAGGGTTGGGAGGGGAACACCCATAAGGAAGGAGGGGGGAGGGGAATGTTTGCCCTGATACCAGGAAAGGGAATAACACGCGAAATGTATATAAGAAATACTCAAGTTAATAAAAAAAAAAAAAAGAACCTGGAGGCAGGGACTGAGGCAGAGGCAGTGCTGCTTACTGACTTGCTCAGTCTGCTTTCTTATGTAGCTCAGAGTCCCTTGCCCGGGAATAGCATTGCCTACTGTAGGCTGTATATTGCCTCACAATTATCAGTCAAGAAAATATATCACAGATTAGCCTAGCCACCGATCTGACTGGGAGCATTTTCTCAGACGAGACTCCCTCTTCTCAGACAATTCTAGCCAATATCAAGCTGATAAAGAACCAGCCAACACAGCTTAATAGGTTGACCTGCACTTGCATCTTTTTCTCTGCAAATGACCTAACTTTAGTGTTTTTTAATACCAAATGTGTTTTTTCAGATATTGTGTAAACATTATAGGGTAAGGATATTGATTTACTTCTAAGGACAGTCCAGGCTATTATCAATTTTCCCCTTAAAGATCAACTGTACCATGATCCAGTTCTTGGTGAAACCATCTAAGCCATCAGAAATGCTGTCGCTCAGTATCACGCAACTCAAAGGCATGCATACAGAAGCGTGGGATGCTTCCTTTGCAAGAGGGAGGACCAGTACTCCAGATCTCAAGCACAATGAAGTGCTTCCTTCTTGAAGAACCAGAAAAGAATTGAGTCGCTTGGACTTCCCAGAGCTTTCTAAGTGAAGTGACAGCTTGAAGGTGGAAATTCGCTCACTCACAGCCCACACTTGCCACACCTCACCATCTAGTGCTTCCCTTAGCCATAGCAGCAGTGCACAGTTCTGGAACTCACAACAGAAATAGAACAAAATCCCTGGAAATATTTTATTTGTGCCTTGTCGTCTTTCAATAGATCCTGATAATGTTTGCCTCATGAGATTCAAAACTATATAAAAAATCAATTTTGCGTAAGTAATACAGTGCCCTTGTTCTTTTACACTCTTCATTTAAAAAAATACCATGCCAGAGAACCATGCTTACTGCATTTAATTTCAGTGATTTTAAACATTTTATATCATATCTTATTACCCAGATAATAGTAATTAGAAACATTTATTTATGTTTCAAACGTCAGTTCCAATTTTTTAAAGACCTAGTTTCAAAGACCCCGGGATTTGCAGTGGGGAAACACGAGGGTAGTACTGTGAACGTCTGAGTGCTGACAGATCCTGCATGAATACCAATGACAGTTTGTAGCCAACGTTGAAATCTAAGGTGGGATCAGGAGAGCACATTTCAGCAATGTTCATTGAAGCAGCTCTTGTTTTCTTGTGACTTTTGACCTGAGCTCCTTTGCCAGTGCCTCCTGCACCATCAGCTATTGCTCTCCGAGATGTGAATAGGCACTTATTCTCAGGTGTTCTGTCTTCTCTGGCATGTAAAATTACAGGCTTCTTATATAATATCAAAAAGTAGAAAGCTGTGGGAGTTATACAATTTCATTATGTCAAACACAAATACATTAAATCGTACTGTTTGTTAAAGTTAAAAATATATTCGCTGCAATTGCTGGAGAAATTCAAGTATAATAATGTCAAGAAAGAACTGAAATATTATTTAAAATGCTTTTGGTTCAATTCATGGAATAGAAATTTGGATGGCATCCTCTGTGCTTTCCCTGAAAGCTGCTATGCACACAGATTTATTAGCACGATGGTTTGTGTCGTGCAGCCGTGCTTCTGGTTAAGTCAGTAACTTTCCTGAGACAAAAGGGTGCAAGTCATAGTACACCCCCCATATGAGGTGGATGGTCCGGAGCTTAGGACCTGGTGATTCTGATGAAACTTTAACTCTTCACTAAGCATTTGATCTTCTTTACATATATATCTATTTCTGTGGTAGTAACTTTAGTACTTCATTGATACTGTTCTTTATTATCTGAATATAAGGGAATATAGCTCCAGGACCCAGTGTAAAACTAGTTTCAGGGAGATGTATCAATATATATTTGATATTAGTTCCTAAGACCAAAATTTAAATTATATAATCAGAGCAGTAATAGATTTAATTTGGATGTAGAACATTTTTCTTTGATAGTGTGTTAAAATATAGCATATATATATATATATATACATATATATATATATAAAATTATTGGACTAACAAGCCCTTCTTTTCCTAGAAAATCAGATTGGATAATCTAAAATGTTGAAACTTTTCCCTGAAAATAGGAGCACAAATGGTCTCCCATAATGGCAGTCGCCTCCTGGAGGAGGTGGCCTCTTCTATGATGAATATTGAGTTATTTGACCTCAGTCACCTCAATTCTCTATAGTCTTCCTTCCATTGTAGTTCAACATCATTCAACACCAGCTTTGCAACTGTAAATTGTGCCTCTCATAACCCTGAAATAGCAAGTAAAAATCTTTGTCTCTGTAAAATAACAGGAAAAAAATGCAGGAAAGAAAGAAAGAACCCTGAGATATTAAGCGAATGTGTCCAGATGCTGTGAAGTGGTTCTCTCTGCTTATCTCAGATCTTCACACCTTAGGAACAAGCTAAGTGCTCTGCTCAGTAAATAGGCATTGTTTCAAAAAACATGCCATTCATCTGTCTGTCAGAACATTAAGAAATGAATGGCCCATTTGTAATGCAGAGGCTCGGCCAATGAAATTGCTGTAAATAGTGGCCCTTGAGGGCTCCCCACAAGATATCTATGTCACTTCATCTGCAACACCGACCCCCCTCCCCAGGCTCTCAGGGCATCACAGAAGAAGACATAGAACAAATATAAAAGCCAGACTGTGGAGAAGAGTTGTGCAATGCTGTCTACTAGGCACAAGGGTGTTGTCCTCATGAACCAGACAGCATTGCAGCAGGCAGAATTAATTGACTCAGTGAATAAGTTACAAAACAAAAAAGGACATCAGATTGAGGGAGGGTGGGGCATCTTTGGGGGGACAAATTTGGGCAGTGTATGATTAAGATATGTTGTGTACATGCATGAAATTCTCAAATAAATAAAGTTAATTGGTTTTATTTTTTTTAATTTTTACTGAAAATAGACTTTTCTCTCATACAATACATTCTGATCACAATTTCCCTTTGCTCCATTCCTCGAATCTCCCCTGACATCTCCCCTCTCCTTCTATATCCACTAACCTTTCAATTCCTCTTCAGAAAGTAACAGGCTTCCAAAGGATGGCAACCAAACAGGACAAAATAAGTTACAGTAAGACAAGGAAAAAAAACCCTCTTATTAAGGCTGATCAAGGCATAGCTGGTGCTCCAACATATAGCAAGGACACATGCTCCACTATGTTTATAGCAGCCTTATTTATAATAGCCAGAAGCTGGTAAGAACCCAGATGCCCTTCAACAGAGGAATAGATACAGAAAATGCAGTACATGTACACAATGGAGTACTACTCAGCTATCAAAAACAAAGACTTCATGAAATTCTTAGGCAAATGGATGGAAGTAGAAAATATCATCCTGAGTGAGGAAACCCAACACAAAAAATCACACATGGTGTACATTCACTGATAAGTGAATATTAGTCCAAAAGCTCGGAATACCCAAGATACAATTCACAGATCTTGTGAAGCTCAAGAAGAAGAAAGACCAAAATGTGGATGTTTCAGTTCTTCTTAGAAGGGGGAACACAATACTCATGGGAGGAAATACTGAGACAAAGAATGGAGCAGAGACTGAAGAAAAGTCCATCCAGAGACTTCCCCACCTCGGCATTCATCCCATAGGTAGCTACCAAATCCAGTCAGTGTTGCTGATGCCAAGAAGTGTATGCTTGACATGAGCCTGATATTGGTGTCTCCTGAAAGACTCTGCCCGAGCCTTACTGATACAGATGAGGATGCTTGCAACTAACCATCGGCCTGAGTACCATGACCTTATTGAAGGAGTTAGAGAAAGGAATGAAGGAGCTGAAGGGGTTTGCAACCCCTTAGCAAGAACAATAATATCAACCAACCAGACCCCCTAGAGCTCCCAGGTAGTAAAACACCAACCAAAGAGTACACATGGAGGGACCCATGGCTTCAGTAACATATGTAGCAGAGGACGGCATTGTCTGGCATCAATAGGAGGAGAAGCCCTTGGTCCTGTGAAAGATTGATGTCCCAGTGTAAGGGAATGCCGGGGTGTTGAAGTAGGTGGGTGGGAGTGGGGGCGTCCTCATAGAAGCAGGGGGAAGGGGAAAGGGGATAACATTTGAAATATAAATACATATACTATCTAATAAAAAAAGAGGATGATAAGGCAATTCAATATGAATGAAAGGTTCTGAACCACAGGCAAAAGAATGAGAGTGTTAAGAGTCTCACAGAAATACCAAGCTAACAGCCATAACTTACATGTAAGGGACCTAGTATGGACCGGTTCAGGTCTCATGTTACAGTTTCAGTTTATTTAAGTCCATGTGACCCCTGTTTAGTTAAGTCAATGGACCATGTTCTTCTGGTGTCCTCCATTCCTCTGGCTCCCACAGTCTTTCCTTCCTCCTCTTCTGTGGGTTCCTCAATTTCCAAGGGGAGGGACCCGATGTAAATTTTATATGATGTAATGATAGCTTTTCTCCTGTTTCCTCCCTGGCTCCTCTCTCATGCAATTTCATACCTCTCAAATTCATGGCTTCTTTTTATTTCTTACACACACACACGCACGCACGGATATCCTGCTGAGTCTGTTTAGTGTTACTTGTATGTATTCGTCTATATGGTTGACAACTTGGTACAACCAAGTAGGGGGCTCATCATTGGGGGTGAGCAATTTTCCTTCCCTTGGCAAATGTTAAGTGTCAGTAGTTCTTCGTCTAGAAGGCACTTCCCATGAGATCCCCTTGTCCACGTTGGCATGTTTACTGGTATTTTCATTGTTCAGGTCTTCTTTAGGGAGTTATATTGAGATTCCATGGATGTACCTTTCTGTGTCATTTATAGAACACGCCATCACACAGCAGATTTACCAAGCCTCTGGCTCTTCTAGTCTTTCTACCCTTTCCTCTGTCATACTCTCTGAGCCTGGCTTGTGGTATAGATTTATCACTCGGGGCTGGGCACCCCACACTCAGTTGTTCTCTGCCTTTTGACCAATGTTGACTTTCTGTAATGCTCTTCATCTGCTGCAAAAGAGAGGCTTCTTTGAGGAGTGGATATTTTATCCGTGGATGCAAGGATAAGTATTTATAGTGAAATTAGTGATTATATTGGATTAGGAAAGTGGCAGTAGGAGATTCTTTTCTAAGATCGCTGATGTCATCAGGCATGGGCAGTTGGCTTGGTTTGCAGATTCCAGACATGATCTTCATCTTATTTAATAGGTGTTATGTCCAACTAGGTAGCTATTAGTTACTGTCAAGGTATATGTATCACTGTGGTATCTTTAGGTTTCTTTTCTGTTTGTTTGTTTTTTTTGCCTAAAGTAAAAATAAATAGCCCATGAAAAAATGTACCTTGGACACTTGAGCTTTGAATAAAGGTCCATTCCATCTCATGGCTGGCAAAGTTAACTTAGAACTTGCATGACCAATCATGTACTTAACTGATGCTTATTTTGAATGACCCAATAGTGTAACATATATCCCTGGGAAATGGGATCCTCATTCTTTTGAGATTTGTACAAAAAGATTCTTGCAAAAAAAATTCTTATTTCCATGGGAATATTTTAATGTTATATTCCATCAATATTTCCTAGCTTTGGCTGCTTCTCAAAATTATTTGAAAACCTTAAAAATAACTATGCTCTCCTACCACAAGAGCTACTTGGTAGGCATTATCTTGACTTGTGATATTATGGTACTATATGTGTATGTATGTGTGTGTACTATGTGTTTGTGTGTGTGTGTATGTGTGTGTGTTGTATGTATGTGTATTTATTTTTGCATATGTGCTGCTGAATGTGGAAGCTGGAACCTAATATCTAATTTTTCTTCTTTATATACTCAGGCAGGGTCTCTCACTGAACACAAAGCTCTGTTTTGACTAGTCTGAGTAGCTAACTCACTGGATCCCATGTTCCTGACTTAATTCACTGAGCTATCTCTTCAGTTCCTTGCATGGTAAGAGTTTGAAGCCCTGTAGTTGATTTTAGTATATATCCATAAAATAAAAAAGAAGAATACTAAACATGGGTACAGTCTATATTTGGTGTGTGATTTTAGGCAGTTTTTGAAATAAAGAGGATCAGGTATATAAAAGACCACAATAGAGATATAGCCAACTATATTATTTTAACCTTATTTATACCAGGGTCTTAATGTAATTTAGTCATTTTGCTTGAACATCTTGCAAAGCATAATGACTTTGAAGCTTTATAAAATACTTGTTGTACATAGGAAGATATCATGGTGCTCCATAAATGCCCTGCAGTTGCCCTTTGAAACTTCGAACCTAATCAAGGTAAAACAAAACACCAGACTGTATTCCTTTAAAACTACAGGGAAGGTAGATTTAGGGGAAGAGATCTACTTAAAGAGAAAAGGAAACAAAAGGCAGCCCAGTGAAGTTCAGGCTGAAAACTGATAAGGGTGGATAGGACCTCTCTGATAAAAGAGAAGAAATGGGCGTGGCCTTGGATACACTTCTACTTATCACCAGCTAAAGCGTTTAGCATTGCTGGAGTCAGACTTACAGAAGCTTAAACAGTGATTGATTACAGCATTATAAGCAGTAATTCTATTACTATACCACCACTGGATTAACTTCTGTTAAAGCACTGAGTAGAAATTTGTGTAAGGATGTACGAAGCAGGGCTGGTGATTTGGCTCTGTGGTAAAATGCCTACCTAGCATGCATGAAGCATTGAGCTCTGGACTCAATCCCTAATATTTAAAAAAGTATCTAAAGACATAAAAGTGTTCAAATCTCAAGCAGGCCATCGATAGTTTGGGCATGGTCAATTTGACAAAGTTCAAGAAGAACCTTGAATTTGAAGTGGATCTTAAGGCAATGACGGGCTTGCTTTTAGATATATTCTATCAAAGTGTCTGTGAACTGAACAGAGGAACCATGCAAAGGAAATGCAGATATAACGCTTACAACAGGAAACACACTGTAGCACAGTGGGTTAGGGCATCCATTTGTACTCTGAGGACCTGAGTTCCATCTGTGTAAGCCACATAGGGAGAAGTACAAAGCCACAAGCTTGTACTCTGACTGCTACATATGTGCTATGGCACACACCACAATAGAGATATAGATGATAGATAGATAGATAGATAGATAGATAGATAGATAGATAACTGAATGTGAGGAAAAACTCTAATGGCAGATGTTAGAGCCAAAGGTACTCTTGGGAGGCATAAGCCTTTATAAATTATTTAAAGTATGAGAATAGGTTACTTCAGAACATGAACTAGAAATAGATGAGATATATAGTTACATAGTCAGGGTACCCGTCCCATTCATGACATCACTATAACTGAAATGTAGTTCTGGCTTTCCATCACCTATAAGTGTGCTGTTGGATATTTAATTACTGTCATTTCATTTTCCTGTTTCATATCATGTGAAACCTCAGCCCTTCCTATCTCATACAAGGTGCAGAAGTAGGGAGAGCAGTGTCTTCCTGCTGCCCAAGTCATAATCGGGGTGTCAGTGAATAGTTGAGGTTACATGAAAAGGTCCATTAAGATTGCAGAGAGGATGAAAATCAATACTTCACTCATTTTCAGATTATCCTGTAAGGCCCCAAAATAACTACAATGATGCTTTTTATTAAAATTTGATTTTGGATGTGTGTCTTTGCCTGTAGAGGCCTGGCTTTTGCCTGTGGGCACATGAGTACAGTCGCCCACGGAGCCAGAAGAAGGTGTGAGAGCCCAGAGAACCAGAGCCACAGGTGGCTGTTGGATCTCATTGTTGAGAATCAGACTGAGATTCTCTGCAGGATTACCCTGTGCTCTTGAGTCATTGCGATAGTCCACCTACAGGGATTCTCATATGTACACGAGGGACTAAGAAAACCAACGAAACAGAAATGAGAAAAGAATTGGACCTGATGTCATTGGCTTTGAATTAGAGGTAGGCCCTGAGCCAGGTGATACATAGCTGGAAAAACAAACAGATCCACAACCATCGATACCTGGAAGAACATGACCTTCGAGTATCTGGCCTCTAGGCCTGTGAAACAGGAAGAGTGTATAATGATAAAGCTACTATTTGGGATTTAGCACAAGTGAGAAATTAATGCACCGGGAATATGCAGTCACAATATAGATGCAATATTATTTTAAAGGTAGCTAATGCATAGACAACTTGGTGCCTGTGAAAGCTTGGCTTTCTTTTGTTTCAGGGAAAATGTTTATCACCAGGTCTGGGTGAATTCATATGTGACTGACTGTGACCACATATTCCTAATACAGAAGGCTCCATAGAACAAGGAAGGTGATGGCAATTCACAGACACATAAACACAGACTTGATAATAAGAATGCTGATATTCAAGCAATTGTGGTTTAAATATGCTATGTCTGGGTGGTTATGACTAAAAAAAATTTCTAACTCACCCAAGGAAACATAATATGTTAGAGCCTTAGGAGAGCATGGACCTCAACCCACTCACCTTAAGCGGATTTGACCTTGAAACTTGTCAGTCCTTGGCAATGCCTCCCCAGCAGTGCTGCTTTAAGGATACACCTGTTCTTGGCACCTTTCCTCTCCTCTGTGTAGGCTTCAACTGGGCTCAAGTAGAGCTGGTAAAATAACTAAAGGTATCTCCAGACACATTAGAGTGTACTTATTAAACCTCTATTAGTGCTTTGTTCAGATCACTTTGAAACTCTACATCATGAAAAGAAATACTCTGCAGACATCAACTAATTCCGTAGAAATAGAAAGGGTAGAGACTGCTCAGGGAATGAGCTATGCCACAAGATTGCTGAGTACATAAAAGCTGGGCCACAGATGGTTAAAGACAGACAACCGAAGTCAAGCTATAAAAGTGAGGCAGAAGGGACTCTGACAATAGCATTGTGGTATCTTGTTGGCAAGCAGCAGTTGGTAACTTTCAAGTCTGCCCTGTCTAACCTCAGACAGAGGTAATGGCAGATGTAATGATAGATTTCTTTCTGGAGAACTTAATGGGGTGCCAAGTCCTGACTTAACCATGCCTCAAGCAATCCTGAAAACATCCCACTCAATTACAAGGTGAATTGTCATTCTCAGTTCATAGCTGGAAGAGAGCTGGTGTGTAATGAGCTTTATTAATTCCTTCAGGGCCATGTGTCTGATAAATAAGCAGCAGAGTTAGGTAGCGTACACTCAAAACCCTCGACCTGGAATTGAGAGCATGTTTCAGACAATAGAAAGACCCCAGCAAAATATCTGGAAAGGAAGCTGGCAAAACAGATATGAGGCAGTAGAACCAAGGATTACTTAGATGTTGATTTTGGTACTGACAATGGGAATTCACACAAGACTAAAACAAGATACCATGACAGAGGTGAGGGTGCTAAGTTCAAGACCCACTCTCTCACTTTCTACTGCCTCTTCTCAAAATTCCTCCAACCCTGGGTTAGAAGGAGAACCCTGACTGGAACAGCTTCCCAGGCAAGGCCCTTATATCACACCAGCGTGGCCCCTGATGAACTGTAGCACACGTTCCCCATTCAAACAGTGTGAAGAGAGAATCTGGCTTAGCACTTGGGACAGAGTGCCTGTGTCTGTACCACAGAACTTATAAAAAAAAAAGTAGGAAGCCTTTGATAAGGACTGTGCAAAGCAAATCCAAAATTGATATGTCTTCCCTCTTATAACACTGTTTTCAAGGAAAGTTATTATATATGCATCTTTGGAGGCTTTAAAATGGAAATAAACATTTTCTCCAAATCAGCTGTCATCATCAAAATGAGAGTCTGTCTTACTGTTAGAAATTCTGAGTTTAAAAAGTTTCTATTTCTAAAACTAAATGCTGATGAGAGCTACACAGTCCAAAATAGAAATCCTTTCTCCTAAGCAGAAGCATCTGAGCTCATACTATATAGTTAGCAGGTCATGTTATAGTTAGCTGGTTGAGTTATAGTTAGCTAGTCAAGTGTTTCATGCATAGGAGAGGCAGAGGCTTTAACTGAATTTTTTGTCATATTCATCTTTTCAAAATATTAAACTAAAACTCTGTAAAGGATATTTTTCCTCCGCAGATTTAGTGTGCTTCCGGGAAGCTCTTCTGTAGTGAACTGAAGGTGATGTTGAAATCGAGTACCATGTCTCCATTCCCAATTAGGGTTTTTAATGTCTGCCTTCTTTAGGTTTCCTTTTCACTGAAATCTGGTTGTGGTTGCTGTTGTTTTAATATTCTGGGATGTTTCTACTTTGCTTTTCATCTATGTAAATCTCTGGTGAGCTTCAGATGAACTTATCAAGACAGTGAATGCCTTTACATGCATTTAGCTTGGGAATAACTTACTCAAAAACATTTGAAATAACATTTATTTGAACAAGAGCCCTAACTGGGGAATTGCAAGGACCTTTACAGTCAGCAGAGTAGTTTTTCTGTATACAGATAAGATGTTTGTACACCAGAGACCATCCAGCGTTTACTCAGAGGGCTGCTTCTAGGATTTCCAGCAGGCAATGATAAGAAATCACACTGGACCCATGGCCTGAGAATTGCAGCTTAGTGGATGTAAGCCTGGTACTGTGCTCATGTTTTACTCTCTGAACTCTTCCAAAGAAGGACTCCATTTTTTAAAATCAAGAATGGGAAAGCTATGTTTGCAAGATTTTTTTTTGTAAAACACCTTTAATAATGGAGGAAAATGTTATTTCATACTTTTAAAATTAAGAGTGTGAAAGGCACGAAAGCTTTATAAAATGAGGTTAAATTGCTAACCCATTGGAAAAAAAAACATGTGTTGTAATTTGCTAACATTTTTAAGGGTGTGATCACTACAGGGGAAGTCAAGTATATTTTTGGAATACTTTTCATGGAATCGCCTAGCTCTGCCTCACTCAATGAGCAGTGTCTTTCTCCCCTTGTCTAGTCATGGTCCATTCATGGTGCTACATTTTGGTAGGCTGAGAACCTCCTTCAACTCTCTTAGAATTGTTTGTGTAAACTTCACAGCCTACCGCACAATTTTTCTCATTCTGATTTATTTTAGTCTTGAAAATAAAGCTTGATTCATTACAAATACTTCCTCATTGGGCATTGTACCCTTCCATTCACATCGAATAACTCTAGAATATAGGGGAAGAAGAAATGGGGGTAAATCTGTTTGAAGAAACCAGCTTACTTGGCATGAGAGGAAGCAGTACACTTAAAATATTGGAGCAAAATCAACATAAAACCATGCAGTCTTTTGTGTCTTGATGAGTAAATATCATGTAACCATGGTAGATAGGAAAGTTCTAAAACTGGGCTCTGAGGGCTGGTTGTGAGATTATGAAAGGACAGTGCACATCCTCAGCTTTGGGACACATGTACAGGAATGATTTGTTACCTCTGAGAAGATATACATTAGGGTCATCAACCCTTTATGGACGCGTCTCTGCTGTATCTGTTAACTTCCTGTCCTTAAACAAAATTTTTCTGTTCCCATGCCTTTGCCTTATTTGTTAATGATGTTAACGTCCCTGCCTCTTTTGTTCCTGGGAAGAAATTCTTGACCTCTTATTTCCAAGAGATGGCATATTCATACCCACAGCTTTGAGAATTGCCTAGTCAGACCTCTCCAATCTCTAGCAATTTCCCTAAACATACTGACTCTGGAGCATTTCCCCATTGGCACTCTAATTTCACCTGTCCAGGCCAGACCCTTTCATTCCTGTGCTCAGGTCACATTACTGGAGAACTTCAGCATTAGTGATGATTGCTGGTTTGCAGTGAGTGCCTAGGATTCAGAGTGACTTTGACTACTTGGGTAGCTGTAGTTGTCAAGGCTTTAGGTTTTGTTTAATTTCCTTTCCTGCTTTCCCATTGGCACAACCTCTTTGGAAGCCGCATAATGTTTTATGTAGTGTCCACAGACTTTTGCAGTGCTTTTGTGGTTATCCCAAAGCCTCACAATAGGCTAGTACTGTTCAACAGTCCTCCCTGCTTCCTACCTCCTCCATATGGCTTCCCAGAACAGTCATTCCAGCTATTCCTTGCACACTTTTTACATAACCTTTATGTATTCCCTGATGCAGCCAAACAGAGCAGCTGCCACTCCTGAAGTTTCCCTATGCTTTCTTAATCAAGACATGTCTTTCTATCTAGAATGCTGACTTCTTCACAGCTTTGTAATTTTGGCATTTACCTCATATGATTGAGTTGAGATCCCTACTTACTACTCTTGACAATAAATTGATCTCCATCTCCTATCTTCCATTTGATCCTAAACTCCAGAAGTCATGAACCACATCTTACATATTAGCCTCCTACTTTTCTTCTCTGCTCACTTTTGAAGACTCTGTCTACCATGTAATTGATTCTCAAAATGTTTCTGAAATGAGTAATGAGTTGAAATAAACAAAGCTATTTTTAATAAACCAGGAGAAAGGGCATTGATGAATGCAGTATTTTAGGAAGATTTCTCTGGCTCTAATCACTTCAAGATCCAAGCTAATTTTTTCAGAATATTTGAAAGTTACAAAGGGAAGTAAATTCATTGTAATGAGATACAGTTCTTCCTTTTACTCACAGTGAGGCTGAGAAAGATTCATGAGAAAAGAATGAATAAATTCTATTAATTCCTATCCTCTATCCTGTCTCATCATAAAATAATTACATAGTAATCACAATTCAAAATGTATTTCCATGTGGCATTTATATTTACGATGACCTGATACGATAGAGAGTCTGAGTCAGAGTCTGTACCCATCCCACGCGGACACACATTCAGTGATTCAGTGCTTGCCAACACATCACCTCGGGCCATTTTCCTGGTTCTTTTTCTGTGCTCATTACCCTTAGGTTCTGTGCAGTCTTTCTGCCTTTGAGAAAGTTCCTGGTGGAGTAATTGCGAATTAGCATGTATACTCAGCAATTTTGAAAGCTCAACTGCTCATTTTCTCAGCATTCTGTTGGCTGGAAGTTGTCATTTTAAAAGCATTTTACCATTAAGGATCTGGATTCCTGAATATAAATTGCCCATTGGAATTGGAAGTGTAAATCCTAAGGTATGATCCATGAGGGCAAGTGTGGTTTGTCTCACAGGACAATGTAACATGAAAACGGTAGTATTCTCCTTTCTCACGAGTAATATTTTTTATTTAATGAAATAAGTTTATAATTAATTGATATAAACATACCCATTAATTTCAAAATGATACATGTATTTGCTTAGTTTGTAATTGTCAGAATACATTGGGGAATAAGCTCTACCGCAGAATCCTTTTCCCATGCACACTGGCTGCCATGGAGAACACAGGTTGCCTCCAAGTCGCCATTCTACATGTCCGTCCCATTCTCCTAGTGTGACAGCATTGTTCACCTCTGTTGCATATCAGTGTGCTAACTTGCCACTCCTCAGAAGTTTTTCAGAAACTCAGCTTTTTCCTGTACTCTGTCTTTAGCTTTTCAACTCACTGTGCATTCTCAGTTTTTATTGGAAGCCATCAAAGGTCTCCTCCCTGTCCCGTCTCTCTGTGTGTATCTATCTGTCTGTGTGTATCTGTATATCTGTATCTCTTTCTCATTCTTTGTGTGTTCTGTCTGTGTCTGCGTGCATGTGTCTGTAACTTTCTTTTGCTCTTTGTGTGTGTGTGTATATGTGTGTGTGTTTGTGTGTGTGCGTGCGTGCGTGTGTGTGCGTGTGTATGTGTGTGTGTGTGTGTGTGTGTGTGTGTGTGTGGTTTGCTGCTTCAATAAAGTAACTACAGACTAACTAGCTTAGAACAATATATTCTATGCTCTAATTCGACAGGTCAGATACTGAGTCTTGGGACTAACATCAAGGTTTGATCTTGGCTGTAGTTCTGGAAGATACAGAAGAGATTATCATTTTCCCTTCACAATGGCCAATGTCTGCTTCCTTCTATATACAAAGGGAGTAGTGGATCATTTCTTTATTTTCATCTTCTGCCACTTTATTTTTGACCATTTGTTTCACTCTTCTACAGTTAGGACATTGTGATGCATTATTCTAGCCAGAATAACACAGAATAACAGGATTATCTCTGCGTCCAAGAAGGGCTCAGTGGCAACTTTAACTCCACCTACTACTTTAATTCCAATTTGCCATGATCTATCCACAAGTTCCAGCTTCTTTATTTTTGTCTTGGGAAATAAGAGCTCTGGAGACAAGGAGTGGATATATGAGATTTTTTTCTTCTCGTAGGTTCCCAGCAACTGAGAATACATTTTTAAACACCAGGAATTCTTTTCCTCACCATGGTGGTGGATGTTCTAAGAAAGTTGTACATGAAGTTGGATTTGGATTTGGTGGTAAAATAAATAGAGATGGTCTTTTGCAATCCTTTTGCTCACTGCTGTGTATACAAAAAAAAGCTATAGAAGAAAGTAATGGGTGATGGAAGGAGAAAGGAAAGGGAAGGAGAATGCAGAGGTGAACGAGGAAAGGAAACGGAAATCATTAAGGTGTCAGTCAGTTGTGGCAATATACTTACTGTCTGTTGGCTATTTGCTAGACATGGTCCTAAAACCTCATTGAGACCAAGTACACACTGTTTTTGTTTTTGTTTTTTATTCTTAATCCCTCTGTAAGAAAAAGAAATGAAACACAGGCCAAGATCATCACAAGGTGAGTGGTGAAGAAGCAAAGCCCATGTAGACTCTACCTCCAGAGCCTGTGCCATTGGCTTTCACGTACAGAAGTCATTTTAACATCGTTATCACCTTTGCTATGTTACAGGAGTCAGCCCAACTCCAGATATTTTGTAGTATTTTGGTTCAAATCTGTGAAACTAGCCCTGAAATGCCACAAGACTGAAGAAAAAAGATTCAAATAAATTAAGGATTTTAAACAGTGCCTTTTATTGGGTGACATTTTGCTAGATGGATGGTTCTTGGCAGCAGCAACAACAAGGGAGATCTCCACAATTTGTGTCATATTGATCATGCCAAAAACTTCCTCATCAAAATCAAAATGTATCTGGTTTACCTTAAGTAAATATGAACCAGGGTCCAGCTGTCGAGGTCTACATATAACTCTTAATGGTTTGTCCTATTTATACCATTTATACCATGTGCAGAAACAAGTAGGTTTCTTCTGAAGCAACCATGATGGTTGTGACTCCAGGAGACAGGCTGTACATCAAATATTGATCTTTTTGGTAAGGGCAGCACCTGCCTTCAGCTCAGAGAGAGTTCCATGGGAGGTTCTACTCAGGCTTCTACTTAGAAGGGATTTTGTTCAAAAAACAAACCACATTCCTCTGAAGAATACTTCACCCCTCCGAATATTCTGCCCACTTACTTATAGGACTGACACCCTGTGGTTTCTTAGAATCTGAGTGACTAACTGTATTTTGCCTTGGGAAATAGACCATAGTGCTAAGACTATCCTCAAATCACAACTGTAGTTTCCCAGGCTATCTGGTCAAACTGGATCCCCTCTTTGTTTTGGTTACAATTTAGAACTAACCCAAAGATTTCTGATAAAAGGGCAGGAATAGACTCTGGGAAAACCGTGCTTTGGGGTTCAGTGATATACATCCAGCAACTGGGGGAGAAGCTGTTGGTGACTTTTAGGATGTGATTCATTGGTGTCTAGGACACTGTAGACTGTGGCCAATAAGCTTTGAGAATGGACTCTGGTGTCATGTAATCTTGATGACTACAAACAGACTTACAGCATATCTTGAAAGAAGTTAGTGGTGGTATATTTTCTTTCACTGACTTGTTTTAGCAACTGAGAAGCTAGGCTCCATGTAATGTAAGCATGGCCTTTGTTGCCCTGTGGCTTGCCTGCTCTTAGATGAGATAGATACTTATAGTATTGTGCAAGGAAGGCAATTTTTGAACTCACAGGCCATCAGTGATCAATAGCTAAATGATCAAGAACCCATTGAAGTATTTTAACCCCCCAATAGAGTCATCATAGACATTTTATGCCAAATTTCAGTCTCCCACCTTACTCTCTCTTCCATTTCTGCCTTGCTTTTTCTTTCTTTCATTTCTTAGAGTTAGTGGACTGGACTCTGCTTCTTCAGCCTCTTTAATAGACGGATATCAATGTCCTTACGTTACACAATGTGGAGATCTTTTCTCTGGCCTCACATCCTCAAAGGCTCCCCTTTCTTCTCAGTTCCCGTGTGCCTCTGTTCCTTTTGTCTGATTTCACATTTTATAGTCAGGCATTCTAGTTCTCTTCAGTAAGGTAAAATAAGATGGATGTTAATTACTCTTTTCAAGCAGTAATATACTATTGGCGTTCTTTTTTGTATGTTATAGTTTTAAATAAAATAATTGTGGTTTAAATATGCATGGTCTGTGGGAAGTGGCACTATTAGGAAGTATTGACTTATTGGAGGAGGTATGTCCTTATTAAAGGAATCGTGTCGCTTTGGAGGTGGGGCTTTGATGTTTTATATATTTGCTCAAGTCTGGCCACTATGACATAGTCTCCCCCTGGCTGCCTTTGGATAAAGATGTAGAACTGTTGGCTCCTCCAACACTGGGATGATAATGGACTACACCTCTGAAACTGTTAGCTAGCCACAATTATACTTTTGCCTTTATAAGAGTTGCCTTTGCCATTTTCTCTTCATAGCAATGAAACCTAAGACATTAATTATAGATTTTTTACGTCCGTAATCAAACTTTGTATGTTCCAGAGACTCAACTTGAAATTAAATATTAGCCACGAGCTACCTCCACAGAACTCTGCGCTGGCCTCGCTGCATCACCCAATGGTGTACTGCACACACCACTGGCTCTGTCTCTTTCTGTGTTTTCCTGACTGTGTCCTCTCTCCTCAGCAAGAATGCAGACCCCTAGGGGATGGCCATGATTCTGCTGCTACACTGTTGTAGATATACTGAAAGGTGCTCTCTTTGATTAAATCACTCTGAATGTGTAAATAATCTTGAGAATGTTACTGCATGTGTAGAATGAGCCAAAAAGATGATGCTGGCCAACATACTCCGTGAATACTAAGTATAGTTGTTGTTGTTTTTTTTAATGAAAAACACAATCTCTATCAAGTACTGTAATTGTACACAGAAAATCACCTTTGGGGAGGGTTTTCTTTTTTGATGTTTTACTCATCGCTTTTGCTCATTTTGTATTTATACGTATTCCTGGAAGATGAGATATGATTGCCATATTTAATCTATTCTCTCTTAATCACCAAATAAACAGTTCTCTCTACTTTAAATCTCCATTTCAGGTTCATTTTTATCAACTTTTGAAATATATATAGCATAAAACTCACTTTCTGCCTTGTATACCTCTTTTCTCTTCAGCTGGAACAATTGTAAAGCGTCTAGAGAAATAATTGTTTTATTTCCTTCCAGGAGCCCTTCTGATTAACAGTCCTTACCAGCGGTCCTGACTCTGAGCTTACCTAAAGCAGGAAACTAATAAATAAATTGTCCTCTGTTGTTAATACTCATTTTCCTGCTTCCCTATTATCATTTCAAACAATATTTTCTGATTTAAGATGACGATTATCATTTAAAATGTATGCTAATTATGTTATGACTCAAATTTTTACAGTTTATTAACTTAAATCTGCATACTTAGGTGTGAAATGTATTATTTTCATCAGACACACAATTAAGTTCTATGCAGAATTATACCGTGTTATGATGGGAACATTTGTTCACTTAATTTGTATTTTTGGAGTTTAATGGACTGTCCTGTTTACTCTTTGACATGCGTACTTCTTAATAGAAATGGAAACTTTACAAAAGAAAAAAACCTTACCAACTCCCTCACTCCATTTCAGGCAAAACAAAAAACAAACAAACAAAAAAAAAAAACAAAGCAAAACATAACCCAAAACATTCTTTCTATCAAAAAAAGCTTTAAATGAAATTCTTTGAAACACCCGGAACCTGTTTGGAGTACATGAAATGATTAAATCGTACCCATTCGAAAAATAACAGGATTTTCATCCCCAAACCTCAAAATAAAAGTGCAGGAAAGGAAACAGAATTACAGGTCACATCCCCAGATGGAGTACTGGACCTGCTTGAAATGCAAGCTACTCGCCAGGCACAGGAACAAGCTTACAGAGATGCAGTCATTGAACAACTTGTCCTGAATAGGGACTTAAGTTGTACATGTATCCAGAGTGTCAGAACCCAAGACCCTACTAGAAATTATAAAATATTATTTTAGCTTGTTTGATGAAAGAAAAAATTCTTAATGTGTTTGAAAGAAAATTGGATGACAACTTTACAAAAGAATAATAGAAATTAACCAAGAAGATATTCTAGGAATAAGATGACAATTAAATCAATGTGTCTAATGTGTGGTATTTTATGTGGGGTGAGGAGTGTCATGGGCACCCATGTCTGTGTAACACATTTAAAGTCAAAGCAGGAAATTGCTGTCTTTAGCCATCATCCTACCCTATTACCTTGAGACATTGTCTCTCACTAAATGGGAAGCTTTTCATTTGTGTTAGACTAAATGGACAGTGATATCCACTCATCTCTACCCCAGAATGCTGACATTACGTCATTTATGTACACGTTTGGTTCATATAAATGCTGGGAATTTTTATTAGTTCTTCATGCTTGTTGAGGTCTTTCCCACCAAGGCATCTCTCCAGCCCCTTAAATCAATTTTATAATGATTATTAGAAAGTTATAAATATTATTGTTTTGAAACTGAAATCAACTGCATCATATTTAACAGCAGCAGCTGAAGCACAGAGGCATCAAGAGCTGCCTGTCGGCTCAGAGCATGTTTAGCTAAATCAGAAGTAACAGTACAATAATGGATGATGAAATATTGGAAAGCGGTGTTCTTTGAAGTTGATGTAACTTTATCATCTGCACAGCAGAAACACAATCACCCATTGTTTGAGTTTGGGGATCAAGTTAAATATACAAATAATAAAAAGATAGAGCTTGGTCTTAGTAACTAATAGAAAAGAAGCATTTATTTCATGGTCTACTTGTTTTGCTGAATTCCTTCTCTGGTGTAGCGCAGTGCAGCACAACTTTCTATAGACTTAGAAAGCAGTGTTCTGTGCTTCCCAACATTGTATCTCCACTGTCACTTGTGTTCACAGAGAACTTGAACTTATGACTGAAGAAGGGAATCCTTTACGTTCTTAAATTTAAATAAGAATATCTCTATGTGGAATAACTAAATGTTCCATATATATATGCATATATATATACACACACAAATATATACATATACACATACACATATATATATATATATTGAAAAGCTTAGCAGCCTAAAAAATTGCTATTATATTTACTTCCCTCTGTTTTAGTTTGCTTTTCTGTTGCTGTGTTAAAAAACATTGACCTAAATCAGTTTGAAAAGAGAAGGGTTTGTTTCACCCTACAGCTTACAGTTTATTAAGAAGGAAGGCTAGGCATAACTCAGGGAAGGAGTCTGTAAGAGGGAACCATAGAGGAGTAACACTTATTAGCTTGCTTTCTACAGCTTGCTCAAGCTCTGTTATACAACCAAGGATTTAATGGCTATAGGTGACATTGCCTGAAGTAAGCTTAGCCCTCTAATATCAATCATTAATAAAAAATAAAGACAATGTCTATAGACATTTCATGGTCTACTTGTTTCAGGAGACAATTGATTTTCTTTCTTCCCATTTGAGTCTTGTTATTGTTGAATTGACAAAAAACTAACCAGCACACCCTCATTTCATAGATTGGGTAAGTCAAAACTGCATAATTAAGAAAGTTGGATAACCTGAGTATTTCTTCCCATCTGCTGCAGAAATAAACTTCTCTGATGATGACTGAACAAGGCACTTTGGGGAAATTCAAATCAAAACAACCCTGAGATACCACCTCACACCAGTCAGAAAGGCTAAGATCAAAAACTCAGGTGACAGTAGATGCTGGTGAGGATGTAGAGAAAGAGGAACACTCCTCTATTGTTGGTTGAATTGCAAGCTGGCACAACTACTCTGGAAATCAGTCTGGTGGGTCCTCAGAAAATTGGACATAGTACTACCTGAGGACTCAGCTATACCACTCCTGGTGTAGACCCAAAAGATGGTCCAACATATGGTCCAAGGACACGTGCTCCACTATGTTCATAGCAGTCTTATTTATAATATCCAGAAGCTGGAAAGAACCCAGATGCCCTTCAACAGAGGAATGGATACAGAAAATGTGGTACATCTACACAATGGAATACTACTCAGCTATCAAAAACAATGACTTCATGAAATTCTTAGGCAAATGGATAGAACTAGAAAATATCAACCTGAGTGAGGTAACCCGATCACAAAAGAACACAAATGGTATGCACCCACTGAGAAGTGGATATTAGCCCAAAAGCTTGGAATATCCAACATACAGTTCACAAATAACATGAGGCTCAAGAAGAAGGAAGATGAAAATGTTCATCCTTCATTCCTTCTTAGAAGGGAGAACAAAATACTCATGGGAGGAAACATGGGGACAAAGAGTGGAGCAGGGACTGAAGAAAAAGTCATCCAGAGACTGCCCCACATGGGGATCCATCCCATATGCAGGCACCAAACCCAGTCACTATTGCTGATGCCAAGAGCTGCTTGCTGACAGGAGCAGATATGCGTGTCTCCTGAGAGGTTCTGCCAGAGCCCCACTGATACAGATGAGGATGGCTGCAGCTAACCATTGGACTGAACAAAGGGACCCCAGTGGAGGAGTTAGAGAAAAGACTGAAGGAGCTGAAGGGGTTTGCAACACCATAGGAAGAACAACAAACAATATCAACCAACCAAACCACACCAGAGCTCCCAGGGACTAAACCACCAACTAATGAGCATACATGGAGATACCCATGACTCCTGCCACATATGTAGCAGAGGATGGCATTGTCCCGCATCAATAGAAGGGAAAACCCTTGGTCCTGTGAAAACTCATTTCCCAAATGTAGGGTAATGCGAGGGCATGGAGGTTGGAGTGGGTGGGAGGGAGTTGGAGCACCCTCATAGAAGCAGGGGGAGGGGAAGGAGGTATGGGAGAGGGGTGGAAAGGGGATAGCATTTGAAATGTAAATACATAAAATGTAAATCCAAGAACAATAAAATAAAAGATTATCATTTGAAGTCATTTCATCATTACTTTTTCTTAAGAAAAATTGTAGACTAGTAATATTTTACCCTAGGTACCTGAGCTATCTATTATCTGGCTCATGGTCACCCCAGTTCTACTGGCTATGGGTTCCATCTCATGGAATGGGCCTTAAGTCAAGTAAAATATTGCTTGGTTACTTCTACAAGCTTTATGCCACCATTGCCCTAGCATAGCTTGTAGGCAGGACACCATTGTAGATCAAGTGGCTTGTAACTGAGTTAATGTTTATGTTTCTACCTTGTGACCATGCAAAGTACCTTCCTGTATAAAAAAACACTATGAGGTGTAGACAGGAAGGCTCAGTGTAGGCACCAGCTTGACTTCTTCATGTTCAATGTGCTACGTAGGCCTTAACTCCAGCAATGAGGTCTTGCTGTCAGTTTGTGGGGAATCAACCTGTTTTCTTTGTAACTATTTGGGTTGTTTGGGGTGTTTGATTAAATCTGGGGGTAGGTTTAATTTATATTTCCCTGATGGGTAAGGATGTTGAACATTTGTTTTAAATGTTTCTTTGGGATTTGAGATACTTCTATGGAGAATTCTGTTTAGATCTGTACCTGTTTAGTTGGATCATGTCATTACTAGTATTTTGACTTCTTTATATGTTTTGCAAATTACAACTTTATTGGACATGTTGTTGGTTAGAAAAGCTTTCGCATCCTGTAGGCTGTCATTTTGTCCAGATGATGTCATTCTTTCAGTGCAGTAGCTTTTCACTTTCATTAGGTTCCATTTATTAACAGTTTATCTCAGTGCCTATGATAATGGTGTTCTGTTCAAAAAGTCTTTCTCTGCCCATGTGACAATGACTCACCTTTCTTTTCTATTAGTTTCACTGTTCTTGTTTTAATGTAAGTCTTGAACCAATGTGGAGTTGGGTTTTGTGCAGGGTGATATGGATTTATTTGCATTCTCCTACATGCTGTCATTAAGTTTTACCAAAATCATTTGTTGAAGATGCTGTCTTTTTTTCAGTGTATGTTTCTGAATTCTTTATCAAAAAAGTAGGTGTTTGTAGGTGTAAATGTAGGTTTTATGTGTGGGTCTTCAATTTGGTTCCATTAAACACTGTATCTGTTTTGTCACAGTACTGTGCTGTTTATAGTATTATAACATTGTTATATAACTTGAAATCAGGAATGGTGATAACCTTCAGAAGTTCTTTCATTATTCAGTAGTTTATTGTGTTTGTTTTAGCTATCATGGGATTTTGTATTCCTTTATGAAGGTGAAAATTGTCCTTTTAAAATCTGGAAAGAATTCTGTTGGAGTTTTTTTATTCACTTTATAACCCAATCATGCTCCCCTCTCCCGTGACAAAAATTGTTAAAGCCTAACTTTGCTCTACTTAAGACTGACCCTGAACTCAGGAATCTATCTGCCTTTGTAAGCATAAACAAAAAACTTAGCTGAGTGGGATCTTCTAAAGTCACCTTCCATAAATCTCTTTATCACCTTCCTTAGTAATTTTCTAACAAGTTGGCTCACAGCAGAGCTGCTTTTGTTCCGTTAGATTTGTGAAGCCTCTCACATATAATTCATATTGTATCCTTGTGTTTTACATAGTTGAGAAATTTTACATATTTGAATTTTGTTTTTGAGTTCTTTTTTTATAGCCTAAAGGGCTGTACTAGTGTTTACCATTTTGCTGAGATATAGGCACGTCCTTGACCCCTGGACTCATGTTTCCAGTTATCATGGAGTCATTAACATTAATAGAGAGGACATTTCTCAGAAGGAAAGAGTCCTCCACTGTTAGTACTGGTTCCAGAAAATCTATACATTATTACACAAACAAACCTTCAGCCCACAGCAGCCATCAGCACTCCTGGAGACTCACGTCAGGGGCCCTTGTCCCAGGAATAGGAACCATATCACTCTGTCACCACCAAGGTCACACCAGGTGGGCATCTGGTAAGTTCAATTTCATTCTTCAATCACTTGAATTTTTTAATCTTATATGTCTATTATTTGCGTCTTTATACTTACTCAAAAATACATTATATCATTTGAGGCTATTGTGAAGCATGTTGTTTCCCGAAAAACTTCCCCAGTTCATTTGTCGTTTGTATAGGGAAGAGCTACTGATATTTTGTGAGCTAATTTTGTTCCTGAATGTATATTTCAGTTGAAAGAGTTTTCTGGTGGAATTTTTATGGTAATTTATATATACTATCATCTACAAATAAAGACATATTGATTTCTTTATTTCTAATTCATATCCCCTTCATCTCTTTTAGCTGTCTTATTGCTATAGCTAAACTTCAAGTACTATTTTGCATAGGCATGAAGAGAATGGAAAACCTTGTGTTGTTCCTGAATTTTGTGGAATTGCATTGATATTTCTCTCCACTAAAGTTGATATTGGTTATGGTTTTGCTGTAAAGTGCTTTTATTGAGTTATATTCCTTATATCCCCAATGTCTCAGAACTTCTTTTAATGAATGGATATTAGATTTTTGTCAAATGCCCTTTATACATCTAATTAGATGAACATGTGGATTATATTGCCATTCAGTTTTTAATATGATTAGTTATATTTATTGATTTGTGTATGATAACCCATCCCTGCACATCTGGCATGAAATCTATTTGATCATGTCAGATGGATTTTTTAATGTGTTCTCAGATTTGGTGTGCAAATTAACTCCATCAGTTCTCCAATGAGTTTTTTGTCTGGGTGACCTGTCTATTGGTGAGAATGAAGTATCCAACTATCCCAGTATGATAATGCAAGTTAGTCTGTAGTAGTGCTTTTTTTTTTTTAACAAACTTTGGGTTCACATGTGTTTGGAACTTAGCTGTTTAGAATTACAATGTCTTCTTGGTAGTTTTTTTCTTCAATAAGTGTACAGTGTTCTTCCTTATCTCTTCTGAGTAGTTTTATTTGAAGCTTGTTTTGTCAGATATTAAAATGGCTAAACCAGCTTGCTTCTTAGAATCATTTCCTTGGAACATCTTTTCCACCCTTTTAGCATTGGAAGCTATATATCATTGATGTTAGGGTGTGTTTCTTGTATGCAACAGAAGGATGAATCCCATTTTCCCACTCATTCTGTTAGTCTATGTCTTTTTATTGGGGAATTGACACTTATGATGAGAGATGTCTGTGTGCCATGGTTTTGATTCCTGTTACTTTGTTGTAGTTATAGTTATAGATATTGTTGTTGTGGCGTATAGTTAGCCTTGTTTAATTTTGGTGGTCTAGGATTATTTATTCCCTTTGTTTTCTCAGATATAGTCAACCTTTCAGGTTGGAGTTTTTCTTCTAGCACCTTCTGGATTTGATTCCTGGTTGGATATTGCTTAAATTTGGTTTTATCATGTGATGTCTTATTTTTTCTTTCTATGGTGATTGAAAGTTTTTCTGGGTATAAAAGTCTAGGCTGGCATCTGTGATCTCTTAGACTCTGAAGCACATTCTGTCCAGGGCTGTTGGACTTTTAGAGTCTCCATTGAGAAGTAATTTATAAGTCTAATAGGACTGCCTTTATGGGTTACTTGGTCTTTTTTCTTGTAGCTTTTAATGTAATTTATTTATTCTGTACACTTTTGATTAAGTTGTGTGCTGAGCAGACATTCTTTTCTGGTCAAGTCTATTTGTTGTTCTATACTTTTGTAATTTATGGGCATCCCTTTCTTAAAGGTTAGACAAACTTTCTATGATTTTGTTGAAATTATATTCTGGGCCTTTTACCTATATTTCCTCTCCTTCTCCTATTCCTATTATTCTTATATTTGGTCATTTCATGGTATACCAGATTTCCTGGATGTTTTGTGCCAGGAGTTTTTAGACTTAACCTTTTCCTTAATGGCTATATCCATTTCTTCCATTGTGTCTTAAATGTCTAAAATTTTCTGTTCCATCTCATATTCTGTTGCTTGCCTCTGTGATTATTATCTGAGTTCCTAAATTTTTTATTTCCAGATTTACCTTAGTATGTAGGTTTTGTTTTTCTTGTTAGTTTTAAATTCTGTTTTCACTTTCAGGTCTGTAATGGTTTTGTTCATTTCCTTCCAGTGTCTGTTTACATTTTCATAGATTTCTTTAAGAATTTATCAATTTCCTTTAAAGGAATTTTCATCACATTCATAAAGGTTCTTTTAAAATCTTTCTTTCTTGTGCTTCAGCTATATTGGACTATTCAGGTCCTATTGTAATTTCTCTGTTCCAATGTAGATATATTGTCTGGGCTCCTATTGATTGTGCTTTTATATTGACCTTATATTGGCTTCTGACATTGAGGAAATTGTAATTCTAGATGCAGAATATCTGTCTTTGTTGGGTGGGTGTTTTGTTTCTCAGTTTTTGTTTCCTCTCTGGTTCTTAATGTATTGGGAGTATGTTATCCTGGCACAAAATTTTATGGAGTCCTGATAGGTGTGTCTATGAGTTGTGCCCAAATTGTGTTTCTGGACTATGGGAGCTGACACTTAGGAATGGGGATGGGCCAGGGTGGGGCTGAATGGTTTCATAGGAGGAAGGAGAACAGAATGTTCCACCAGGATCTGCTTAGTTATGTCCCGTTGAAGTGGGAGCAGAGATTTAGCAGAAGGTCTGTTATAGAACTATCAATAAGACTAGGAAATGGGATTAGGAGGAATGGAGTGAAAAGTAATCTGTATTTAACCTACTTGATTACCTATCTATGTTCCTAAAGATTCCAATTTGAGTTGGTGTCTGGGGTTTATCAAAGAGGTGGTGGGGAGGTTAGGAAGGGAAGATCTTTGGGAGGTTGTATGGGTTGTAATGGAGTAGAAGTGGAGGCTGTTTTAGGTGTTGTGTCCAAGAGCTGGGTATGAGATTTGGGCATTGGATCTGCAGTTAGCCTAACTGTTTCACTGGCTGGGTTGCACAGGTAAACAGGTTTTTAAATAGTTATTTACTTAGTATATTGCAGATATTTTGATAATAAAATTAAAACAGTTTAAATTTAATATTAATATGAATTTTAGATGTAAAATCATATTCAGTTGTTTTTAATGGATTCCCTTTTTTGTCATTGAGGTGCCCTTCAAATTATAACAAATATTACTCATTTTTCTATCATATGAGATCTTGAAATCAATACAAATAACCAAGATTATAATATGTGAGCAATATAGTCCCAAACATCACTTTTAGATTAGATATTTAGAATATAAGTTTTTTATTCCAATCTAGCATACAGACCAGCTGAGCTGTATGTTTGCTGTATGTATATATGCAGAGCTGAGCTTTTAGTGAACATAAATGTATGGGACTACTTATAATTTACTAATAATTTGGCCTACATCATTAGCTGCCATCTAAAGGGCAGTCTGTTTATTTTCTTGGCATTAGCTTCTTTACAGCTATTGAAACACACCTAGAATCTGGATTTGATTCTTTCATGACCGTTATCTACCAGGCTATGTCTTTTCTCTACCCTTCACTATAAGACTAGGTTCATCTTCTCTTATCTAGGCTAGACAAGGAAGCCCAGTTAGGGGAAAGGGAGCCAAAGGCAGGCAACAAAGTTGGAGACTGCCTCTGCTGCCACTGTAAGGATAAAGATCAAGTTACAGAAATGTTACATATTTGCATATGGCCTGGGTCTGTCTCATGCATACTGCCTGGTTGACCATTCTGTCTCTGTTAGCTCCTATTGGCCCAGGTTAGTTGATTCTATGGGGTTTGTTGTATGTCCTTCATCCCAATGGCTCCTTTAGTTCTTTCTCCCCCATCATCTGCAGGACTCCCAAAGCTCCACCTAGTGATTGACTGTGGGTTTATGCATCAGTCTACATCAGTTGCTGCGGGAAGCTCTGTGATGACAGTTGTTAGGTTCCTGTCTGCAAGTATAGCAGACTATCATTAAGAATATCAGGGGTGGACTCCCTCACATGGCATGGGACTCAAGCTGGACCAGTAAATGTTGGCTATTTCCTCAATTTTTGCTTCATCTTTACCCCCTGTACATCTTGTAGACTGGACAGATTGCGGGTGGAAGGTTTTGTGGCTGGGTTGGATCCTAATCCCTTCATTGCAAGTATTGCCTGCTTACTGAAGATGGCCATCTCAGGCTTCATATCCATTGCTAGGAGTCTTAGCTGGGATCATCTTCATAGATTCCTTGTAGTTTCCATTGTCCTAGGTTTCTAGCTTTGTCCCAGAGATCTGCCCCCCAAACCTGATTCCACTTGTCTTTCCCAGGACTCTCTCTCTCTCTCACTAACCTCTCTCCATCTGGTCCCACTTGCTCTCATATTCCTCCTGTCACCCAGTATTTATTCTATTTCCCATTCTAAGTGAGATTGAAGCCAACCTCTTTGGACTCTCCTTGTTACTTAGCTTCTTTGGGTCTGTGGATTGTAACATTTAGTACCCATTTATAAGTGAGTGAATACCATGTTTATCTTTCTGGTTTTGGATTACCTCATTAGGGATGATATTTCCACTCATTTACCTCCCAAAGTTCATCAAGTCATTATCTTAATAGCTTAGTAATAATACTCCACTGTGTAAACGTGCCATATTTTCCCTATCTATTCCTCACTTGAGGAAGGTGCAGGATGTTTCTAGTTTCTGTGTATTATGAATAAAGCAGCTATGAAGAGAGTTGAGTAAGCGTCCTTGTAGTATGGTGGAACATTTTTTGGGAAGTACTGAAGAGTGATATACTTGGGGTTTGAAGTCTTTTAATACTGAGAAATTAATAGAAATGTAAAGTTTTTCACTGTGAGGAATTGGTGTAAAGCTATATTACAGTCTATGGACATTGCCTTGTATATCCTGTGGGAGCTTGGTGGGAAGTTCCTGAAGATAACACATCCTTGAGACAAGAAGAAATAAGGCTGGTCCTGGCTAGGAGGCTTTCACTGTTGGCTTTCATGGTGCTGGCAGATTCTCTATACACTACCTGGGGGAGGGGGTCATCAAAAGTCATACATAGCTGTGAACCTTGTAATAAGCAAAACAACTGTCCTGGCAAGATATTCCCATTTGTATAATAGTGGCACAGATGTTCTAGGAATAGTCAGCCACTTTCTGATTGGATTCAGGTTTTGATCCATTAGGTAGAATTTTTCCTTGCACCACTACCTAAGCCAATAACATATTTCTGGCTGCCTACAGGGTCTACTGAAGAGCCTTATAGTAATATTTTGCTAAGTAGACATTAATAAATTGCCGGTGAGATTCTTATCTTTATACTCAAAAATATAAATATCAACCCCTACTAGAGACCCTTTTTTATTGTAGATGGTGATTGACACAGAGGCCCACAACTGTTCAACATCTGGAGAATATGAGACTGTGAAATGTTCAGTTCTTAATGTGACATCTGTATCATACTCCCTTCCCAGAAGGCTTAGGAATTATCACAGAAGAAGGGTTAGAAAGAGTCAGAAGTAATGGCCTTCTGCTAAGAAACAGTATTGCCAGGCACGATACCACCACTGGATGTATGAAGAGACAGTGACTACGACAATATGCACAAGACCTGTGCAAAATCAAGCCAAACATACTTAGAGCATGGGTGGGGTAATGGGGGGTGAGAACTAATGAAACCCTATCCCTAGCAGAAGATCTATTGGCAGTCAGTGCTGTTGAGTATTGAGGAAGGAGCACCTAGGGTAGCACTAATTGAATTTAGTGGGTTAAAATAGAAAAGCACATGCAGTTGGGAAGAAAAAATGGAGGTCGTGGTATGGAAAAGAAGTAGAGAGTAAAGAATGAGAGGTGGCTGTGACTGAAATCATATGTGTGACTGAAATCTTAATACCAAATTTCAAGTATTATAGGTGTCCATCAGCACAATGCTCTCTATGTCCAGAGCCAGTACCATTTATTGGCAGTGAGAGCATCAGCAAAGTGATAAGAGATTCAGAGATAGTGAACCCTTTTGTTCTAAAGGAACTATGGTTGGATTTCACAGCTTTGTGAAATTTATGCTTAAAAATCAGATATAAATATTGGTTTTATGAAAAATAAAGTGAGACTTCCAAAAACCTGAAGCCAAGCATATAGACTCCTAGCTTGGAGCCTCTACATGCAAATATATTGGAAAACAGTGATGCTGTTGGTCCCAGGAAACCCTGTTGCCCTCATTTCTGTATAATGCTGTATATAGACTTTGCCTACAGTCCTTTAGTTAGGAGCCTAAAGAGTAATTTGTATGCTGGTGTTCCTCATGTAAATTAGGTCATT
The DNA here is from genome assembly GCF_021556685.1 of Rattus norvegicus. Taxonomy (NCBI): domain Eukaryota; kingdom Metazoa; phylum Chordata; class Mammalia; order Rodentia; family Muridae; genus Rattus; species Rattus norvegicus. The sequence goes on along the minus strand of NC_141539.1, from coordinate 74,212,231 downwards.
ATCCCTTTTAAAGGTATAAAATCTCCTGTACATGAAGGCACTTTCTAAGCAACAGACTTGACCTTTCGTTCCTCTGTTCAGAGTACCTGCAGAGCATGCACTCATTAGCTCGAATTTGACTCCATGACATTTTTACTTAATTTTCATTTTTTTCCCGGTGCTAGACACATGGGGTAACCATTTACATTCTCTCTTGACCTGAGATGCTCTCTAATCTCTTTCCAGCTGTGGCATTTGTCATTCAGTCCCATCAGGATATGGTGACCCTTCTCTCCTTACTGAAATGCCTGTTAATTGATTCACATTAGAGAAGGAACTAGAAACAGCCTTATGGACTTAGCTGTATTTAATTATGGTTAACCAGAACAGAGGAGGAAAATTCATTTCCTCTGGAGTGCAAACATTTTTTAAGAAGTAGAATGAACAAATAATAATAGATCCTATTATCCTTAGGTTTAAGTGCTGTTGGTTGGTAATAAAAAGCTTCGTTCCTCTGCATTAGGACTGATGGTCATGATAATACCAGTCACTGTAAATAATGGTAATAACTATGAGTCACACTTTGATTCTTCTGATTTCAAAGGCTATTTTCTTAATCATTTTGCTAAGAACTTGGAGTGATCACTTGACCAAAATATCAAAGGCTGCCAACTTAGCTATGCCCTCCATAGAGCTCAACAAGGAGTTTCACTCATCAAGTTTCCCAGAGAAGAGCAAGGTGGTGCAGCAAAATGAGGCTTCTTATTCAAGATCATCCATTTGCACTGACCTGAGTTAGAGCCCATACCAGCTCTGATACCACATCCATGGCTTTCACCTTTAGCATATAGCGCCAGAAAGGTCAGTGAATGCCAGTGAGGAAGTCAGGACTGGAACTCAAGCAGGTCAGGAAGCAGGAGCTGATGCAGAAGCCATGGAGGGATGGCTTGCTTTCTCTGGCTTTCTCAGTTGGCTTTCTTATAGGACCCAAGACTACCAGCCCAGGGATGGCACTACCCACAGTGGGCTATGCCCCCAACTCCATCACTAATTGAGAAAATGCCTTACAGCTGGATCTCATGGAGGCATTTCCTCAAGGGAGGCTCCTTTCTCTGTGATAACTCCAGCTTGGGTCAAGTTGACATACAACACTAGCCATTTCACCAGAGCAATACTGAACAAAAGGAATAGTGCAAGAGCTATCACTAAGCAGCTCTTTCATTTCAAAGTATTGAAAACAGCATAATTCTGTGAGGAAAAGAAAAAACCCATAGACCCCTGGAATGAAATAGAGGACCTAGGTGTGCATTTATGCACATACAGCTACAGGTACATGTATCTTTTTTCTTCTCCAAAGATGTCAAAAATATATTGGAAAAAGGTTAATATTCAACAAATAGTGCTAAGAAACCTGGATATCAACATTCAGAAGAATGGAACTGAGCTTTACCTCTCATTGTGCACAAAGGTCAGCTGTACATTGATGGTGGACCTCATCATATTCCCTGATGGTCAGAAATTTCTAGATGAGAAAGTAGGAAGTATACTTACAGGATTCACAGCTGAATCTTGGTATCTTTTCTCCACAAGTTGATTATACTACATCTTCTGAAGTACCAACCATTCAGGCTAGATATATAGGCCTGCATAATAGTAGTACTACTTTTACAAAGACAACAGACTCCCCTGTGATTGAATTTGAGGCCTCTCCAAAGAGGGGATCCATATCTTTTTCTATATGCCTAGTCAACAACCTATGACCCAAAAGTTGTCAACCCAAGACCAATAGTTACTACTCAATGGACAAAGTTTCAAACTGACTTGTAGATTTCTATGTTTATACCCATAGATAAAACCTACTCCCATCCGTTATAATAATAGAAGCCTTTCTTTGTAGCAAATGGCTGCCTATGATTTGGAAAATGAATGATGGCTGAGAGCCTAACCCTAAGGGAGATGCTTAAAACATCCTCTCGAAGGCTTAGAGAACCTGGGGATGAAGGGATGGGAAGAATGTCAGAGGTGGAAGACAGGGGGAATGAGTATGAAGTGTCATTCTTTATGCATGATGCAACCACTGTGTTAAGGAACTCAACAGAAGTTGAAGGATTCTCTATTGAGCTTGAACAAGACTGACTGTCAACAATCACTCATGGATGGGAAAAGGGCTTACAACGTCTTACTCCTAACTGCTGAACATCTGATTCTGGGAAAGGATGAGACCTCTTCAGTTGTTCATTCACTGCTGAGACGAGGAAGTGCCAATGAATATCTCCAAATCCATGGTCAATCACATTGATATCCTTCACTAAATCTGTCACAAAACAAAACAAATAGATTGGAATGTGAGATAGAGATATGTAAGGGAGAGAGTGGGTCTGAAGAGGAAAGTGGATAAGAGGAGGTAAGGGGGATAACAAACAGTAATGCTGCCTCTGGGGTGGGGGTGCTGGGCCTTAGCAGAGCACCAAAATACTTCTCTTGGGGTGGGAAAGCACCATATGATATGTAGGGATGCCAGAAAGGGCTCAGGGGCCCCTGGGCCTATGAAGAGGCCAGGGCTGTGGGGTTCTCAGGCTCTTGGACATTCAGCCACTGCTGGGAGTCTCAGAAGAGCTGAGAATAGACTTGGGGGCCCATGGGCTTGGGGACTATGTTTAGCCCAGGTGGGGGTTGGGGAGGTGAGCTCTGGGTTGTCACAGAAGGGAAAGTCCTTAGCTTGAAGGCAGCAGGCTTGGCTGTGGTTGTGGATTATGGCTGGGAGTGCAGAGAGGCCTTCTACTAGAGATTACATGTGGCTCTGTAGGCAAAGGCCTTCTTCATGGTTCCCTACAGTGGATCTTGATGAAAAGAAAAGGTCTATGGTTCTGAGGCGTGGAGATCACTGTCTTGAGCCTACGTGACCGCAGGTCACGTCTCTTTTCCTATTGTCTTTGTGAGGTGTTCCTCATCTACATGTGGAAGGGCTTGGGGCATTGCCCTTATGATTGATAGCCACAAATCTATAGGGGGGCTGCGACTATGTGACAGGGGCCTGGTGCTAGGAGCAGGCGAAGCTCCCCCCCTTCCCTTCAGGGTCTCCATGGCTTCAAGACATTAGCTCCACAGAGGACTAAGCTTCCTCTCATGGTTCACTACTCCATATACATGTGTATACACACACACACACACATGTACATACATATATACACGTGTACATATATGTTCAGTATAAACATGCATTAAATTGTCAAAGAACTAATTGATTAATAAAACTATGCTCACGAGGGTATAGCTCAGAGAAAGTGGGACTTTACCACAGATGGTGATGAGCATGCAGCAAGATCAGGGAAGCTTCTCTAAGCTGAGGAGCTGAGGTATAGAACAGTTAGGATTCAGCAAGATGAGGCTACCTTCTTACAAAACATAAGGGGAGATGTTTACAATAAAGAAGCATTCACCAATAATGGTGGGAGAAGGAAGTTTTCTAAAGGGATTGTTAGCAAGCTTGTTTCAATGTGGACCAAGATATACTAAAATATTTTCATTTTGTATTGTCTCCTATCTATCTATCTATCTATCTATCTATCTATCTATCTATCTATCCATCCATCCATCTATCTATCATCTATCCATCCATCTATCTATCACAGTTAACAAATACTTCTTATATCTGTTCTGTAGCTATTTAGGCTAAGTTCGAACTCTGAAATAAATGCTTTATGATGGCTACGGAGTGCAAAGCCTTGTGAAAAGGAAAATGAGGCATCTTGGGTGTTAACTCTAACCCTTCATGAGTACATTGCAAACAACCTCTTGAATAGGAACTAATACTGCTATGAAACATTTACAAATGTTCCTCTGAGTACTGTGATTATATGCTCTATACCTGAAATCAGTAAAAATAATTAGCTTTTTGTGACTTTGACTTTTAATTATTGCAAGTAAATCTATTGTGACTATACTGAATGAAAGACTGTAAGATAACAATTTTTTTACTTTTTTTTGTTCTTTCCTTCTTCTATACAAGTACACTATATAAGTGTCCTGTCTTGTTTTTCATATCAGCTCTGACCCCATTCCTCCCTATAAATTACCCCCCTGTTTATTAGTTCTGGTTTTGTTTAGGGTTTCACAGAGTTTGATCAGGGCCATCTATATTACCTGAGTTTGGAACTCACCACCAGGGTATGATAAACTCACTAATGTGCACAGGACTTAACATGAGCCTCCTTTTTCCAGAGGCTCTGACTCCAGGCTTAGATTCTAAGGTGTATATCTCCCATGTTTTTTAATTACGAATGATTTTTATAGGATGCCCCATCTCTGTGGATCTGTTGTGCTTTTAGCATATTTTAAATTCATGTGTACGCTATGCCTCTAGATTATTATTTATGCCTTTCTATTGAGTTCTTCTTACACACTATTTTAAAACGTCACTTAATAAAATATTTTATTTCAAGTAGGGCTAAATCTTTTCCTTCCTCTTCTGTAGAACTTTTATTCTTTATTAAAATATTTTTATTCTTGTGGAGGAAGACTTTAGAAAGTATTCAGTAGACACAATAAGATTTCCTTAAAAGTTAGGATGCCTCACCCCCTCAGAGAAAAAGGAACTACAGGCATGTAAGGAGTGCCATGAGTGGGAAACATACAGGTAAGAGTACAACAGGGCTTATGTAATACCAAATGACCAACCCTGACAACACACAAAACAAAATGAGTAAGTTGTACTTACTTATACATTTAGGGGTGTTTGTGTATGTGTGTGTGTGTGTGTGTGTGTGTGTGTGTGTGTGTGTGTGTGCGCGCGCGCTTTAGTGCCGTCTATAACAAATGGAGCAACTTTAAGAAAACATATATGTGCGTGCTTTAGTGCCTTCTATAACAAATGGAGCAAAGGGAAGGGAGGATGGTATAAATATACTATATTATCAAAAAATAAATAATTTAGAAAATGTGCCTGGGCCCCCAGAGGACCATGGCTCAATTCCTAGCATCCACACAACAAATCTAACTGCACTCCTGGGCATCAGCTCCATCTTTGTCCTTTGCTGTCACCAGGCATGCACATGATGCACAGATATGTACGCAGGCAAAACACCCATGTGCATAAAATAAAAAATAAAAGTAAAGAATTTATATAGTCGATTCCATGAGAGTCAGCTTCTGTGACCTCAAATACTATTTACTGGGGTCTGTTAAAAATTATTCATTTACAGCCGTGCCTGATGGCCCATACCTTTAATCCCAGCACTTGAAAGGCAGAGCAAGCAGATCTTTTAGTACAAGGCGAATCTAGTCTGCAGACTGAGTTCCAGGACAGTCAGTACTACACAGAGAAACCTTGTTGGAAGAACAAAGACAACGATAACAAAAAATATTAATTTAAAGACCTTGAATCTTGGACAATCTGGTTACGTCTCCTAAACTTGATTTTCTTCTGGAACATGCTCTTCCTTCATCTGTTTTCTTAAAGTAGCTCCATTTGTTCTAGAAGGCACTAAAGCACAATGCCATGGGATTGTTTGGCTCACTTTGTACTTTAGAATTAAACTCTTATCTGTGGTGGGTCAGGCTCCTGTTTTTCTCATGTCTCCACATAAAGAGCTACCAGAACGTCCTCCCCTCCCCCCACTTTCAGCCTTCTCCTTGTGTTTCTAACTCATCTGCCCTTGCATGGCCACTTCTGCCTCTGATGCATTTCCTTTTTGTTTACACAATTCACACTAGTTTATCCTTTATTAAAGTCAGTTGTTTTGTGTTGCTAATTTGCATTACATTATGCTATTGCAGGTAGAACTCTCTCTCTCTCTCTCTCTCTCTCTCTCTTTCTCTTTCTCTCTGTCTCTTATTACTGTGTTTTATTCAAAATAACAGTTAGTACCTGCTTGTAATGCAACACATCCTGCTTTGCTTTCCATCTTTTCTTACTGAGTCACTCACTTAAAATTTCCAGAACCATCTGAGCTGCCTAATCAGTAGCTTTAACTATATGTTCCTTTGTTGTCATGGTTGCTATGATTTCTGGCATGGTATTTTTGCAGCACCCTATGTTTTTGTCATTACAACTCACACATATTTTCAATATAAGATGTTAAATCAAAAGAAGAATTTTTTTTAAATTTTTCTCAACTATGTGAAGACATGGTTCACACAAAACCCATTGAATGACATTGCCGTTGGGTGCTATGGGTTCTCCCTAGATCTCTTTACTGTTCCCAGGATTAATAAACTCTGCAAGATGAGGATGATTCCAGCATTTGTACATGAAGAGAGAATTTGTAACGGAAGTGACATGTAGAAGGATGTTAATCCATCCCATAAGGACAGATTCGTGTGGATTGGTGGGAGGGAGCAGCGTGTAGACAAGCCCAGGTTTTATCCTCCTGTCACTGAGGCATGTGTCTCAGTCCTCTGGATGCAGGAGTTATCTGTTGGAATCATTCAGGTACCAAAGGGCAGTCTGGAATCAAATTAGCTAACCCTCATCACAGCGTACCAGAAAAGTATAAAGAAGACATAGTAATTATACAAAGATAATCTTATTATGCATGTCTTAAATATTTTCCTCCTTTTTCTGTTCCCTGTGTTTTAAACTACCTGTCCTGCAGAGTGGTATAGGATGCCTTCAGAGACAGACTCAAGAACTCACAACTTCTTTCTCTACTGACATTGATACACTTTCTGATTATGCATGGGGCTGGTTATAACTCATATTAACAGACGGCATTCTTCAGTCAGTCATTGCCTAGTAGGCTTTGTATCAGTCAATCCAAAACATGATCAATAAAGTACGATATAATCGAACTCTGTGTTTTAGGCCATTGTCACGTGTGTGGATTGACTTTAGAAGGCATGAAAAGCTTACATTTTAGGCTTGTGATTAGAACTGAACAGTGAGTAGTGGTTACAAAGGAGTGTTGGAGGATCTAGATAAACACTTTCTAATGAGTTAAGTCTTTACAAATGCTATAAAATTATGTAGAGAGGGGCCATCCTTTCTGGAAAACAGCAAGTAGCAAAAGATGATTTTGTGTGTCTGTCACACTTAGGTTTGAGGGCTGGGAGGCTGATACAACAACAGTGTGAGTGTGTGTGAGGTCCTGGCATTCAGACCCTTCTTCAAATAGTCTATATGCTAAGGAAGAAGATGTCTCCAGACTTATGAGAACCTTCAAAGCATTTTTTCTTGAGCTAGACTTGAGGACTCGTGTTATCATGGGTTATCATGTGGCACAAGTTACAACTCATTTGAATCTATGAATTACCATTGTTTTAAACAATGGTTGTAACTTCGAACTAAGTAGACAGGATGGATTTGAGATCAGAAATTTTATGCAAGATATGTTTTAAAAGATGAACAGAAATGAAAGTTTTTAATTTCTCCAACATTTTTACTGCCTCTGATATAAGAATGCATACTTATTGAAGGTTATATGTCCCATTGGGTTGCAGTGTCCAGCTTTCTTTTTGGTCTTTGGAAACAGCATCTTCTTTATAGCCAGTGCTGACCTGGATGAGTACTTTGAGTGTACTAGTCTACCTTGAACTTAGAGCAACTCCTGTTTTGTTGGGACTACCTTGTTCCACTGCACATAATAACACTGTTTGAAAATACCATTCTCAATAACAATAAATAAACTTCTATAGTTCATTTTTATAGAAATATTAAGGAGTGATAACTGAGTCTGTACAGTTCTGCTGTCGAGACTGGCTGAGTCCAGATTCTACATTGCCCAGTGTTGCACCTTCGTTTCTGTTCAAGTTTTCTCTATGTACAGTGGGGTAACAGTATCAGCATCTTAGATTGTTTGTAAAAACATCAAATAAAATGGTGTTTAAAGCATGTTAATCACATCTTTCTCAAATATCAGTCCCGAACTGTCACAGCTGCAAAGAGTTAATGCTGCTTCCAAATTGCCAAAATAGCCATTTAAAAATTTACTGAAAATCTTGGAAGATCTGACATTGTTTTACTTTATTATGCAAATAGTTTTGACCTCCAGAGATGATTTATTTTGCTTCAGAAGCCTCATTTCCTCTGTACTGCTAACCAGTTTAGTCCATTTTGTCCAACAATTTATAATGAACCTGTAAAGAACTACTGATTATATTAAGATTTTTGGCTCAATTACCTGTTTAAAACGCTCAGTGACTAAGGAAAGCATGTCATTTTCTCCTCTCTTGCATGCTGGAGTGTAACAATAGACTGTGAATAGAGCAAATCAAAGAGACACAAATACCAGTATGAGGGCCCATTGTGCTCAGTTTGTTTCCCTGTCATATCGTTTTAATTTAGGTCGGCTGATTGATTATGACAGGCTCATTGTTCCTTTCTTGGAATCTCTAGACATGCTAATATTCCTATTCTTATCTGTCCATTTTGATTCCAAAACTTAAATGAAATGGAATTGCAGCCTTCACTTTGTTTGCCTGTGCTAGGTGATTATCTCTGAAGTGCGATTTTGTGATTAGGCGAGCCGGCATGCATATGCTCAGCTAATGCTGATTTCCCCCAGGGTGCAGCACAGGTAAATTCATAATGAATGGATGTTGTGCTTTGATTTCAAATGGATGCAAAAACCTCACCATGCTTAGTAGTTTTATTTTAAAAATGTATTTAATTATTCTAAAATTAACAGGAGAATATTAAAATTGAACTTTAGTAATGTGGCATTTAAACATAAGTCAAGGGTGCTAACTGCTTATGAATGTTAATTCCCCTTTAAAAAAACAAAAAAAAAAACCACCACAAATCTAGCTGCCATAAATTACAGGGGGAGGTGTCATTGAAAATCTTTAGTTTAATTATTTATATTCTTCCTGATTAATTCCTAAAATGTCTCTACGCAGCTTGCTATTTGTATTGTCAAATTCTAGCGTTTCTTATTTTGAAAACTACAATAATTATTCAACTAATTACTGTCATAGTATTGTCATAGTGGTTTGGTCCTGGAAAGGGTGGATTCCATGGTGAAGGGGACTAGGAATGAACGATTGGCACAGTGTATTCATGTGTTTTCTTTAATGGTTTTGGGGAAAATTGCTCATGAGTTCAAGAGATCAATTTTAAGGAGAATTTAGCATTCTCTAGATTAGATACATTTTAACCCAATCACCAGTGTGTATAAATTGGTACCTTGAATGATAACCATACTTTTTACTGATTGATTTAGAAAAGCATTGTCGATAATATTGTTAATCAACACGTTCTCTGATTTGCAACATTTTTTTTTCTCCAAAATTCACTAGGTATAAAGCCTGAGGAGTCAAGTCTCCAGGATCGTCTTCTATTCTTAGTGGAGATTCAGGTTTTAAGGAGCTAGAGAATCCCATGGTCATGCAACCCTTCTCCCCTCTGAAGGGAGATAGCGAGGTTCATGGTGGTTATGTGTGATACCTCATAGGTGATGTCTGGTTCCTGCAGCAATCCTGGTTGCCAGGAGTGCACTGTCTGTCTTAGTAGTGAACACTGAACATGAGCTTACAACTGCGGAGAAATCCAAAAGACGCAACTCTACCAGTCTTTCGCTTTATCCTTCTTAGTTTGAAGAATAGCAGAAACGTGGGCCACTTTTATAATACAGAAATGTCCATAGAGCAGTGTAGCTCAGCTCATGTGCATTAGCTGTCTTTTATGTGCACTTCATTAAACAGGCAATACTTAGAAAAGAACAAAAGGACCCTCCATCACACACGTAGTTTATCCATGTTTTTCTCAGAGTAAACCATGGCTGGTCCATTCCTATTAATCCTTCGATTTGATCTGCTCATGAGGAAGTGTCGGGGTTATTTGGAGGTTACACTTTTAATGTTTGGTATCAGTTTTCAAGTGTTAATCCATCTGTATCCCTCCAAGAAGATGGTCAGCCTCAGGGTGTAATCGGACTTCTCTGCTCCAATTACACTTTAATGCTCCTCTTCACACTGTTTGTCCTACCTGAAAACAGTGTTTAAATACAGGCTGTCGCTTTTTATTTCATTAATATATTTGAATACCTTAGGTGAGAAGCAAAATACTTTCAGTATAATGCTTTTATTAATCCTTTGAGAATTTTATACAAGCAGGCAATGTATTTTGATCACAGTCTACTTCCTCTCCACTCCCTTTTTTCCTTACAGATTCACCCTCACTCCCCTATTGCTTCCCAGCTTCATGACTTCTGAGTCCAATTCATGATCCCCATAAATCCATGGGTGTGAGTCATCCTCTGGAGCATGGTCAACCAACCAGGGACAATACTCTTAGAAGAAATAGACTCTTCCCTCTCCCAGGAGCTACCAACAGTCAGCAGCTCCTCATTAGGGGTGACAAACAAAATATTTTCAATTAATATATATATCAGCCATGCAGGAAGCAAATAGCTTATCATGCCATCCTCCCTTTCCTTTAGCAATTTATTGTTACTGAAATAGTATGAAAGGAAGATTGCCATGCAGAAAAAGAAGTCGAAGACACTGTTGTGCCACCAAGCATAACATTGTGTTTCAGAATAAAACCTAATGAATGAAAGTACAAGCCATGTTGCCTATCATTTTCTGTATGATTTGTAAGGTGTAAAGTCTATGTGTCATGTAGCCCAAGTTATCCCTGAATACACACTTTGCCAAAGGCTGGCCCGAATATACAGCACTGCGTTTGGCTAGTTTTCCCTCACCTGGCATGCCTGTTTGCAGATGGGTGTATCCATTCAATCTGTCTTGCACTGTGCTCTTTCTGCAGCTTCAGCCACCTTCGAAGACTTCCAGATCCGGCCTCACGCTCTCTTCGTTCATTCATACAGAGCCCCTGCTTTCTGTGATCACTGTGGAGAAATGCTGTGGGGACTGGTGCGCCAAGGCCTTAAATGTGAAGGTGAGTTAGTTGTTTTCTGTCCCTCCACACCTAATGTGAGCTGAAGTTGCTGCTTCCGTGTGCTTCAGATGACACCGTCCTCTCTCGTAAGCATTTTCCTGTCATCTTGATATCTGTCTCCATTTATGCAATATTTTGTTCAGTTCTAAAGTTCTTTGATTTTAACATTCTTTACCTCATCTATAAGTTCTCACCTCTTTCCTCAAGTGGAAGGTTTCCATACTGTAGTGCATGGGGTATCTTAGCCAGAAATGAAAACTAAGATTTCCATCTTATGTAAGCCAGAACTTGCAATACTTTGCTTTAACAGGATCCAGAGTTTTAGATGGTTAATCAAACTACCCACGATCACCCTGATGATGAATGGGATGATGGGACTTCCATGTGTGTTTTCACACAATGGTATGAGCTTTTTCCCAAAGAGAACTGGACAGCTCAGTGTACAAAAACACCACTCTGCAGTCCCAAGGACTCATGCATCCGTTACCTGTGGTCTCTATTTGGGAAAATGCTGTGCTTCGAGTCACTATGGTCACCCTTTCGGAATAAAACCTGTAAATAATCTCACCGTAATTGTTTAATTCTTACCAGTGGAATGGAAACTCACAGAGAGCAAATCTAGAAGAAACCATGCCTTGGGTGTGTTGTTTTGACTAGATTTCTTCCACTCTGACAAAACATTTTGGAGAACTTTAAAGAAGGAAATATAACGCTTGACTCCCAGTATCAGGGGTTTAAGTCCATGCTCACTTGACTCTGGGTCAACAAGGAGGCAGAACAGCAGGGCAAAGAATACAGCTAAGCAGTATCACTCACCTCATGAGAGCTGAGAGGTTGGCATTCAAGACAAATGTACACTTTCAGGCATGTCCCCGTGACTTATTTTTCTAACTAAGTCCCTTACTCCTAACATTCCTATACCTTTGAATAGTCTGCCTGCTGGGCAGTCATCAACACAGGAGCATTCAGTAGACATTCCAATTGCAAACTGTCACACTCTGTCCTAGATGCCGAAAATGTGTATGCCAGTCTCATCATGCAAAGTGTATTGAGTCTCCTAGTAAGAAGTGACATAACCTCACTATGCCAGCGTCTGTCAGGGTTCCAAATCCATGTCTCCTCTTAGCTGTAAAATGAGGGTTTTGTTTGTTTTTGCTTCTGTGTTTGTTGGTTACATACTTTCAACCCTTAATGAGTCAGGGTAATCATTCAGATTCAAAAGGATGCGGTAACAATAACAAAGAAGAGTCACCATACCAAACAAGACCCATACCCAGAAATGCAAATATCAAATCTTGTAGCTTCATATCCAGCATCTAGGCTACATGGTGGCATGGTGTGTTCTCTAACTGACTTAGGCAGCCCTGCTTTAATGGCTTTGCTGGTTGTATATAGCTCAGATGGTCTCTCTTAGCCTGGCTCTGCACAATGAGAGTCTTTCCTCAGCCAATACCCAATTTTCATGTCATCTCCAAATTTTCTGGGTCTCCATTGTATCTTTATCTCTCCCTCCCCCCCTCTCTTGTGTAGCCATTCATTGCCCTTGTCAGGCCTATAAGGACACTTAACTGCCAAAGTACCTATCCTCCCAGGCATTTCTTTGAAGTTTTGTTACAGACACTTTCAGGACCTCATAACTTTTACATTCTACATACCCACAGAAGCATGAGAAAGTGAACACATCTCATTTCTCTCACACAGGGAGCCCAGGATCATAGCTTCATTAAGCTCTTCATATCTGGGTGGCAAATCTGTAAAGTATGTTTTATGAAAAGCTGTAGGACCTATTTTGTGACATAAAAGAAAATTCTGAGCAGCAGGTGCCAGCTATGTGAGGAACATGCATATATATATAATAAAACCTCCCAAAGGGGGAGATATGTTTCCATCTATCTGTTACCTGGAAACCATCAAGTGTATGTACTTTATAGTATCTTTATTCTGTGGAGTAGTTATTTTTGTCTCCATTTTACAGATTCCCATCTTTAATTGAGAAAAAATACTTTGTTCAGGGTCATGTACTCAAATTGCAGAGACAAGCTTAAGATCAGTGTCACCCAAACTTGTGATGAACTATGATTAATTTTCTCCTCTGTCTGCCCATAAACATTTAAAATGATAGGAGCTAAAAATGGTTCAATGTATTTGTAAACATATTTGTGGATCTCTTGAAACCTAACTTTATTATATTCAGAATATCAAAAAAAAGTGCATGAATGAAAATTAAACAACCAAACAACCAGGGAAGTTGTTGAACTTTTACAAAAGAGAATCTGAAAACCATGTTAAAATAAGGAACAGACTCAGAGAAAGCACAAAGAAAAATTTGTATTTCCAAGTAGCATCGCGACAAATTGATGTCGTGCTATGTTTTCAAATTCTTAATTTATAAGTAATGATGGAATAGATTTAATTTCTGGTGAAATGAGAGCTATTTTTATGTTTGTTTCTCAGGATGTGGCCTGAATTACCATAAGAGATGTGCATTTAAAATCCCCAACAATTGCAGTGGAGTGAGAAGGAGAAGGCTCTCAAATGTTTCCCTCACTGGACTGGGTACTGTCCGCACAGCGTCTGCGGAGTTCTCCACCAGTGCCCCCGATGAGCCTCTACTGGTATGATCTGCTGTTTATGCATTCCCCGCTTGCTTGAGAAATCTGGGGGATGTTGTGATATCAGTGTCAGGCCAGGAGGCATGCTGGGAGGGAGATGCAGCTCCTGTGTTGATGACTGTGTTTTCACTGGGTCTCTGTTGTAGGTTGGTCAGTGCCTCATCAAATATCCAACAGCTTTGAGTTTGCTTTCTTCCCTGAGCTTTGTGAAACTGAAAAACATGTGAGGCTTCATCATGGTCATAAGGCCTGAGCAGCGTGAACAAATGTGTTCATGTTGCAAAAGATGGTCTCCTCTGCAGAGTCCTAAAGTATGTGTAGCAGAGTCAATATTTCTTCTGAGCTGTGATCTGAAATTTGCCTCTATGAAAACACCAAAGCCCTCCTGCTTGGCATTCCTGCCATTCATACGAGTTTATCACTGGGCATTTCCAAGTGCCATGAAAATAATTGCACTTCATTATTAAAATATTTCTGTACCTATGAAATTGCTGATGGACTCTATGAAAGCATTTGTTAGGGACATTAATTTTCCAAGCATTAACAGAAGAATAGGATGATGGCTGTATAAGTTATTTACAGCAAGAATGAAGTTCTGAAACAGCTAATGGCTTAAAGCCCCACTTTCTCTTATCACTAACTATTCACTGGTACGTTATAGCATAGTTATTACAGAAATTGATGAAAAGCAAAGGTAAGGACTACTAAGGTCAAGTAAATCCACCTTAAATTTGAGTGGATATAAGTTTTGGAGTTATATATGACAGTGTGTGATTGTTGTTGCATGGAAAGTATTTCTGACTTTAAAGACAAATTTTGTAATATACTAAGTCACATGTCAGATACTCATTCATCTTTATTCTTATGTTGCGTTTTTGCTGACATTGCCTTCTGTTTTTAGCCGAAACTATTTGTGTACTATATCCTTATAGTACTTAGATGAATATGATAACTTTGTAATATTCAGAAGATATGTATGTAATTCTAGGGAATCCTGTATGTGTGAATCAATTAGAATAAAGGGATATTTTTATAAAAAATAATTACTTAAAATTTCTATTTTAAAATAATTAACCACTACCAACTCTGCATTGAAGTTCTTTGGTTGAGTTTGAAATCAAAAATCATTATTTCTTTTTAAGTTACACCACTTGCAGTAGGGGTAACTATAATTGCAAGGCAGAATGTTTGGGATAAGGGCATTGAAATTAAGAAAATGTCAATAGTGTTACTATCAAGAATTCTGATATAAAATAAAACTGAAAAATTGTAACATATGAAGATACATAGAATATAATGCTATATAACCTTTAAATATAAACCTTTAAGATCATATGGCATCACACATGTAGAGAATTATATTAAACCAGAACCTTCAAACAAATAGCCTGGTTGATTTATGTTTAATGGAATAGCTATTAGGTAACTATAGACTTCTGAGTAAATGTTTCTGGAATTCATTGAATATCTATGGAAAATATGATTTTTTTTTGAGGCAAGCTCTCAATATATACACTATGTCACCCTGGCTATCCTTGACCTCACTAGGTAGACAGCACTGCTCTGGAATTCACAGAGGTCGTCCTGTCTCTGCCTCTTCCTCTCAAGTGCTAGGAATAAGGGTGTGCTCCATCAGATCTAACCTGGGACCTGGTTAACTCTGCTTCAAACAACATGCAAATAAAGTTTAGGTACACCCTGATTTTTTTATGAAGTAAGAAGGAATAATAAATAAAAATACCCAAAATAGAAAAATTTTTGTAAAGGAACTTAAATCACTGAGAAAAAAAGAAAAGAATCAAGAAATTAAGAGTTATTCAAATTAAGAACACATTTCACTTGGAATAGAGTAATTTATTAGGGAATTCATCCCATAGAAAGCTTGTCCTCTCTCAGAAGCCATTGATTGGGCAGGTGGAGCCTTGTGAGATTTCCCTGTCCATATTGGCATGTCACCTGGTATTGTCATGATTCAGGTCTTATTTAGGCAAGGGTATTTTTGAGATTTCATGAGTGTAGTTTCCAGCACTAAAAACACATATACGAAAACAACAGTAACTCAGTAGGTTATGTCTATATAGTCAATGTGATTAAGGAATTACTATTCATTCAACAACATAGGTGAATTTCACAAAGCAATGGTAAATAAAGAAATCAATTCAGGGGTGGGGGGGGTAGTAGTTCCCTATGCCCATAGTTCCCAATCAGGAGCTGCAGGGAGACAACAATGACTGAACATACGATTTTGTGGCCAGTGTGAGTAGCATAATGAGACCCCTGTGTCAAACAAGAAGGATATACCAAATAGTCTTTACTTTTGAATTCAGGGTGTGAATTCCATTTGAGGCAAATTCAATTTAGGTTGAAGAACAGGAAAATCATGCTTTCTCTTAGTGGGATATGGGATGGGAGAGAACTGATGTGAACTGTCTAGGAGGCTAGAAGAATTATGCATATTATCTGGAAAGAAGTTCCATGTGTATATATACAAAACCTTGTCAGGATGTCAACATAAAACTTTATACCCTCCCAAAACCGTGGGAGAGAGAGCTCACTGCCTGAACAGGTGGGCACTCCTGAGACTGCAGAGCGGGAGAGACCACCAATACTGCCCACCCCTTCCCACATCTCTGGCCCAGGAGGAAACTGTATACAGCCTCTGGGAACCGGAAGAAAGGGGCACTGGAGCAGCAGGTCCCCCATGGTCCAGACACCGCCTGGACCTGAAGGGACCGATCAACAGCTCTCTGCACCCAAATCCCATGGGAGGGAGAGCTAAACCTTCAGAGGGGAGACATGCCTGGGAGGCCAGAAGAGACTATGCTCTGCCCACATTTCTGAGTCCAGAGGAAAACACCTAATGCCATCTGGGACCCCGGTGTGCAGGGGCTCCAGGAAAAGGCAGCGCAGGCACTCCTGGTTGCCGCTCTCATAGAGAGCTCAAAAGCAGCCCCCCACTAGCATTTTGAGCCTTGGGACCACAAGTAAGACCAAATTTCTGCTCCAAGTGACCTGCCTGGTGGACTCAGGATACAGTCCCACAGGAACAACTGAGGACCAGTAGACAAGAAAGACTACACGCCCGAAAACAGAAGACTCTGTTCACAAAACTGGCTGAAAGAAAACAGAAAAGCAGATCTACAGCACTCCTGACACACAGGCCTATAGGAAGGTCTAGCCACTGTCAGAAATAGCAGAACAAGACTAACACCAGAGACAACCTGATGGTGAGAGGCAAGCACAGGAAACCAAGCAACAGAAACCAAGACTACATGGCATCATCGGAGCCCAATTCTCCACCAAACCAAACAGTGAATATCCAAACACACCAGAAAAGCAAGATCTATATTTAAAATCACATTTGATCATGATGCTGGAGGACTTCAAGAAAGACATGAACTCCCATAGAGAAACGGAGGAAAACATAAATAAACAAATAGAAGCCTATAGAGAGGAATCACAAAAATCCCTGAAAAAATACCAGGAAAACACAATCAGACAGGTGAAGGAATTAAAAATGGAAATAGAAGCAATAAAGCAAGCACAAAGGGAAACAACCCGGATTATAGAAAACCAAAGGAAGAGAAAAGGAGCCACAGATACAGATTCACCAACAGAATACAAGAGATAGAATAAAGAATCTCAGGAGCAGAAGATTCAATAGAAATTATCTACACAATGTTCAAAGATAATGTAAAACGGAAAAAGCTACTGGTCCAAAACATACAGGAAATCCAGGACTCAGTGAGAAGATCAAGCCTAAGGATAATAGGTATAGAAGTGAGTGAAGACTCCCAGCTCAGAGGACCAGTAAATATCTTCAACAAAATCATAGAAGAAAACTTCCCTAACCTAAAGAAAGAGATGCCCATAAACATACAAGAAACCTACAGAACTCCAAATAGATTGGACCAGAAAAGAAAATCCTCCTGTCACATAATAGTCAAAACACCAAATACACAAAATAAAGAAAGAATATTAAAAGCAGTACGGGAAAAGGGTCAAGTAACATATAAAGGCAGACCTATCAGAATTCCACCAGACTTCTCATCAGAGACTATGGAAGCCAGAAGATCCTGGAGAGATGTCATACAGACCCAAAGAGAACAAAAATGCCAGCCCGGGTTACTGTATCCTGCAAAACTCTCAATTAACATAGATAGAGAAACCAAGATATTCCATGACAAAATGAAATTTACACAATATCTTTCTACAAATCCAGCCCTACAGAGGATAATAAATGGTAAAGCCCAATATAAGGAGGCAAGCTACACCCTAGAAAAAGCAAGAAACTAATCTTCTTGGCAACAAAACAAAGAGAAGAAAAGCACACAAACATAACCTCACATCCAAATATAAATATAACAGGAAGCAATAATCACTATTCCTTAATATCTCTCAACATCAATGGACTCAATTGCCAATAAAAAGACATAAATTAACAAACTGGATACACAATGAGGACCCTGCATTCTGCTGCCTACAGGAAACACACCTCAGAGACAAAGACAGACACTACCTCAGAGTGAAAGGATGGAAAATAACTTTCCAAGCAAACTGTCTGAAGAAACAAGCTGGAGTAGCCATTCTAATATCGAATAAAATCGAATTTCAACTAAAAGTCATCAAAAAAGATAAGGAAGGACACTTCATATTCATCAAAGGAAAAATCCACCAAGATAAACTCTCAATCCTAAATATCTATGCCCCAAATACAAGGGCACCTACATACATAAAAGAAACCTTACTAAAGCTCAAAGCACACATTGCACCTCACACAATAATAGTAGGAGATTTCAACACCCCACTCTCATCAATGGACAGATCATGGAAACAGAAGTTAAACAGAGACATAGAGAGACTAAGAGAAGTCATGAGCCAAATGGAAGTAGATATTTATAGAATATTCTATCCTAAAGCAAAAGGATATACCTTCTTCTCATCACCTCATGGTACTTTCTCCAAAATTGACCATATAGTAGGTCATAAAAAAGGTCTCAACAGATTCAGAAAGATAGAAATAATCCCATTTGTCCTATCAGTCCACCACTGGCTAAAACTTGTCTTCAATAACAATAAGGTAAGAATGCCCAGGTATACATGGAAGTTGAAAAATGCTCTACTCAATGATAGCCTGGTCTAGGAAGAAATAAAGAAAGAAATTAAAGACTTCTTAGAATTTAATGAAAATGAAGGTACAGCATACCCAACCTTATGGGACAATGAATGCTGTGCTAAGAGGAAAACTCATAGCTCTGAGTGCCTGCAGAAAGAAATAGGAGAGAGCATATATCAGCAGCTTGACAGCACACCCAAAAGCTCTAGAACAAAAAGAAGCAAATACACCCCAGAGGAGTAGAAGGCAGGAAATAATCAAACTCAGAGCTGAAATCAACCAAGTAGAAACAAAAAGGATCATACAAAGAATCAACAGAAAAAAAAGTTGGTTCTTTGAGAAAATCAACATGATAGACAAACCCTTAGCCAGACTAAAGAGAGGACACACAGAGTGTGTCTAAATTAACAAAATCTGAAATAAAAAGTGTGACATAACTACACAATCAGTGGAAATTCAAAAAATCATCAGATCCTATTACAAAAGCCTATATTCAACAAAACTTGAAAATCTGCAGGAAATGGACAATTTCCTAGACAGATACCAGGTACCGATGTTAAATCAGGAACAGACAAACCATTTAAACAACCCCATAACTCCTAAGGAAATAGAAGCAGTCATTAAAGGTCTCCCAACCAAAAAGAGCCCAGGTCCAGATGTGTTTAGTGCAGAATTCTATCAGACCTTCATAGCAGATCTCATACCAATACTATCCAAACTATTCCACAAAATTGAAACAGATGGAGCACTGCCGAATTCCTTTTATGAACCCACAATTATTCTTATACCTAAGCCACACAAAGACTGAACAAAAAAAGAGAACTTCACACAAATTTCCCTTATGAACATCGACGCAAAAATACTCAATAAAATTCTGGCAAACCGAATCCAAGAGCACATCAGAACAAACATCCACCATGATCAAGTAGGCTTCATCCCAGGCATGCAGGGATGGTTTAATATACGGAAAACCATCAACGTAATCCATTATATAAACAAACGTAAAGAACAAAACCACATGATCATTTCATTAGATGCTGAGAAAGCATATGACAAAATTCAACACCCCTTCATGATAAAAGTCCTGGAAAGATCAGGAATTAAAGGCCCATACCTAAACATAATAAAAATCATATAAAGCAAACCAGTGGGTAACATTAAACTAAATGGAGAGAAACTTGAAGCAATCCCACTACAATCAGGGACTAGACAAGACTGCCTACTCTCTCCCTACTTATTCAATATAGTTCTTGAAGTTCTAGCCAGAGTAATCAGACAGCAAAAGGAGATCAAGGGGATACAGTTTGGAAAAGAAGAAGTCAAAATATCACTATTTGCAGATGATATGATAGTATATTTAAGTGATCCCAAAATTTCCACCAGAGAACTACTAAACCTGATAAACAACTTCAGCAAAGTGGCTGGGTATAAAATTAACTCAAATAAATAGGTAGCCTTCCTCTACACAAAAGAGAAACAAGCCGAGAAAGAAATTAGGGAAACGACACCCTTCATAATAGTCCCAAATAATATAAAGTACCTTGGTGTGACTTTAACCAAGCAAGTAAAAGATCTGTACAATAAGAACTTCAAGACTCTGAAGAAAGAAATTGAAGAAGACCTCAGAAGATGGAAAGATCTCCCATGCTCATGGATCGGCAGGATTAATATAGTAAAAACTGCCATTTTACCAAAAGTGATCTACAGATTCAATGCAATCCCCATCAAAATACCAATCCAATTCTTCATAGCGTTAGACGGAACAATTTGCAAATTCATCTGGAATAACAAAAAAACCCAGGATAGCTACAACTATCCTCAACAATAAAAGGACTTTGGTGGGAATCACTATCCCTGAACTCAGGCAGTATTACAGAGCAATAGTGATAAAAAACTGCATGGTATTGGTACAGAGACAGACAGATAGACCAATGGAACAGAATTGAAGACCCAGAAATGAACCCACACACCTATGGGCACTTGATTTTTGACAAAGGAGCCAAAACCATCGAACAGATAAAAGATAGAATTTTCAACAAATGGTGCTGGTTCAACTGGAGGTCAGCATGTAGAAGAATGCAGATCGATCCATGCTTATCACCCTGTACAAAGCTTAAGTCCAAGTGGATCAAGGACCTCCACATCAAACCAGATACACTCAAACTAATAGAAGGAAAATTGGGGAAGAATCTCAAACACATGGGCACTGGAGAAAATTTCCTGAACACAACACCAATGGCTTATGCTCTAAGATCAAGAATCCACAAAGGGGATCTCATAAAACTACAAAGATTCTGTAAGGCAAAAAGCACTGTTGTTAAGACAAAATGGAAAGGAACAGGTCAGGAAAAGATCTTTACCAATCCTACAACTGATGGAGGACTCATATCCAAAATATACAAAGAACTCAAGAAGTTAGACCACAGGGAGACGAATAACCCTATTAAAAATGGGGTTCAGAACTAAACAAAAAATTCACAGCTGAGGAATGCCAAATGCCTGAGAAACACCTAAAGAAATGTTCAACATCTTTAGTCATAAGGGAAATGCAAATCAAAACAACCCTGAGATTTCACCTCACACCAGTGAGAATGGCTAAGATCAAAAACTCAGGGGACAGCAAATGCTGGCGAGGATGTGGAGAAAGAGGAACACTCCTCCACTGTTGGTGGGATTGCAGACTGGTAAAACCATTCTGGAAATCAGTCTGGAGGTTCCTCAGAAAATTGGACATTGAACTGCCTGAGGATCCAGCTATACCTCTCTTGGGGATATACCCAAAAGATGCCCCAACATATAAAAAAGACATGTGCTCCACTATGTTCATAGCAGCCTTATTTATAATAGCCAGAAGCTGGAAAGAACCCAGATGCCCTTCATCAGAGGAAAGGATACAGAAAAGAGGTGCATTTACACAATGGAATACTACTCAGCTATCAAAAATAATGACTTTATGAAATTCATAGGCAAATGGATGGAACTGGAAAATATCATCCTGAGTGAGGTAACCCAATCACAGAAAAACACACATGGTATGCACTCATTGATAGGTGGATATTAGCCCAAATGCTTGAATTACCCTAGATGCGCAGAACAAATGAAACTCAAGAAGGATGACCAAAATGCGAATGCTTCACTCCTTCTTTAAAAGGGGAACAAGAATACCCTTGGCAGGGAATAGGGAGGCAAAGTTTAGAACAAAGGCAGAAGAAACACACATTCAGAGCCTGCCCACATGTTGCCTGTACATATACAGCCACCAAACTAGATAAGATGGATGAAGCAAAGAAGTGCAGGCCGACAGTAACTGAATGTAGATCTCTCCTGAGAGACACACCCAGAATACAGCAACTACATAGGCCAATGCTAGCAGCAAACTACTGAACTGAGAACAGGACCCCGTTGAAGGAATCAGAGAAAGGACTGGAAGAGCTTGAAGGGGTTCGAGACCCCATATGTACAACAATGGCAACCAACCAGAGCTTCCAGGGACTAAGCCACTACCCAAAGACTATACATGGACTGACCCTGGGCTCCAACCTCATAGGTACCAATGAATAGCCTAGTAAGAGCACCAGTGGAAGGGGAAGCCCTTGTTCCTGCCAAGACTGAACCGCCAGTGAACGTGATTGTTGTGGCGAGGGTTGTAATGTGTGGAGTATGGGGAGCAGTTAAGGGGATGTTGGCCTGGAAACCGAGAAGGGGACTAACATTCGAAATGTAAATAAGAAATACTCAAGTTAATAAAGGTTAAAAAAATTTATACCCTCATAAATAACCCATATACCCTTATAAATCACAACTGTACAATTATCTAAGAAGAGGATGTGCCTAGTCCTTCTGAGACCAGATGCTCCAGGGTTGGGTAGTACCCAAGGGTGTGTTCCCCCTCCTTGAGGAGAAGGAGAGGGTAACCACGGTGGGACTGGGAAGAGAGGAAGAAGGGGGCTATGATCAGGATGTAAAGTGAATTTAAAAAGTTATCTAAATCAGTGTTTCTCAATATTCCTAAGTCTGTGACCTTTTAATATAGTTTCTCATGCTGTTGTGGTCCCACAAAATAATTTTGATGCGGTTTCATAACTATAATTCTTCTACTGTTATGTATAGTGATGTAAATATCTGATATGTGACTTCCAAAGGGTTCATGCCCCATAGATTGAGAATCAGTGATCAAAAATTATATTATAGCTGTCCAAAGTAGAAAGTCATAGAGATGTTTATCACAACTTAACATGTAACATTACAGTTATTACTCATTACATCACAAGATTCCCTTAATTTAGTTAAAATAGGTTTAGAAATATGGTCAGAAATCTGCCATTATTCATTAGCAAATAGTAAACCTTAGATAAATATATGAAAACTAATGTGCCATGGCATGCTGAAATTCACGGTTTTTATTTTTTATTTTTTTAATTGCCATGGTCTTGTCTAGT
Organism: Rattus norvegicus; assembly: GCF_021556685.1. Lineage (NCBI taxonomy): Eukaryota > Metazoa > Chordata > Mammalia > Rodentia > Muridae > Rattus > Rattus norvegicus. Next base: position 74,189,248 of record NC_141539.1, on the reverse strand, counting down.
AGGTTTTGCTAAAGACACCACATTATATTTCATATGATATTCCTTTAAGCCACAGCAAAGCAAAAGAGAAACTGTTGTCCTGTAGCACACACATGTGGAATGGGCATTGCTATATGAGTCTCTTTCTTGGTGATCTGTGGAAACTCTTGATGATTCTACCTTAACCAGATGAAAAGATGGTGTTGTCTGTTTTCTAGTGTTTTTCTTTAAAAAAAAGTTATTTAACAGAATTTCTTTGAACAAGACAAGCTCAGTGGATCACTCACTTATAACACACGTCTGAGGACCAAAATTAAGACCCACACCACTCACATTAAAGCTACATGGGCATAATTGACCACCAATAATCCCATTGCTCAGCAGGAGAGAGGGTGTGCAAGCAGTGAGATCTCATGAGAGACAGCCTCAAAGTATAGAGAAGATAGTAATCCAGGAAAAGCACCAGTCAACATCTGGCCCCTGCATGCATCCAAACACTAATGTGCACATACACACACACACACACACACACACACACACACTCACACACTCACACACACACACACTCACACACTCACACACTCACACACTCACACACACTCACACACACACAGTCACACACACACACTCACATTCACACACTCACACACTCACACACACTCACACACACACAGTCACACACACACTCACACACATTCACACACTCACACAGACACATATGCATACACATAACACACAAGCCCATGCAAAAAATTGCAAATAAATCAACCATGTATGGATAAAATTGTTAAATTCTTCTTGGAGCACCCATGTAGTGGAAGTTATGGTAGCTACTAAGCATAATTAATGGTCAAAGGACTTTTACAATAATAAAGTCCGTGTTTTTAAACTAAATCAGCATGAAATTACCTTTTCCCTCATAAAACCCATGGGTATTTTGTGAGACAAGTACATTTTGGAACATTGTAAGGTACTGAGTTAATGCATCTTGCCTTGTCCATCCTACGCACCATAATCTGAAAGGTGAATTCTGACGTGAGACCAGACAGAGAGGCCCTCAGGACCAATAGTGAAGAGAACGATGAGTTTTGGATGCCATGTACATATGGTTTTGGAGTTTGAGAAACTTGGTTTTTTTGGTTTGGTTTGGTTTGGTTCTCTGGCCTATAATAGTATGTACGTATAAGATCATGGTTTTCCCTGAAAAGCCATGTTTAGGTCTGTGTTCAAATGAGAAGTCATTATCCCTTTGTTCCCAGATATTACTCATCAACTCACAAACAGCTGAGATAGTGCTAGATGCCAAGTTAGTTCGGTAAAACCTCAGTCTAACTGTATACAGCTCTCAGTGCCCCCGAGTAAATGGCCCCATTACTGCAAATCAAGATAGAGAGATCTCAGATAGAAGTAATATGATTTTTCTGAAGGCTCTGTAGCGTACTTAGCAAAAGGAAGGAAGAAAATCACTAACATCAGAGGGCATTGCTACAGGTTTTGTAGAATATTTTCAACCAGAGTTTATTTTTGTTTTGGTTTCTGGATATCAAATGGATCAACCCCCTACATCTTTTCTTTTGTCTTAAAAATAGAGATAAAAAGAATACATTCAATGTAAATTTCCAATTAAGTGTTCTCTTTTTAATTTTTTATATGTAATCGAAGTATTTCTTCTAAAATTTAAATGTATTTTTACTTTCAAACGATATTTTAACTTAGGGTGAAATCAGAAATCAACAAAGAAAGAAAATGCACGATAGATGTATCTGTACTCTTTTTAAAAATAATTTAAGATATTTAAATTTTATGTTATGTGTATGGGTGTTTTGCTTGGAGTTTATCTGTGGTACACTTGCATGCCTTACGTCAGCAGAATGATAGACAGGCACTGGCTCCCTGAAAACTTGATTTCCAGCCAGTTGTGAGCCGCCATGTGGGTGCTAGGAATCGGTCTCAGCTTCTCTGGAAAAGTAGCCATGACCCTCAACCACCAAGCCATCTAATCACTACCTGCCTTTGTCTTCTGGAAGCTCTTACTTTGGGCAGCCCAGGTATCCCCAGACAGATTGTGATTATGCTTCCCAGCTCACTTTCAACTGACTGCAAGCAAATAACAGCTATGAAATATTTGATTGCTCTAATGACCTTTTTCTTCATTTCATATTGAGAGCCAGAATTATTTTGAAGAAAACCTAATCCTTTGCTTAAAGGTCAAAAATACTTCATTTTGACTCTAATTTGTTTTCAATGAGGTACAAACACCATCCCTCATCACTAAGACCATGTTTTTTTTTTTTAAACCACTACTCACATCTCAAAACATTTTGCATCTGTGACTTAGTACCTCCTGTTCCACTCAAATTTTAAAACTTTGAAAGCATTTTCCAGTTTGGACTTTGGTGTGTCCACAAAGCTGATTAGAGCAGCATTTTGCTTTGGTCTGATAGCACGTGCATGCATGTTAATCAGCATTGACTAATATGCTTTTCCCTAGTAACCTTGTTTTTCTCTTTTTTCTCCTTTTTATTCTCCTCCTTCGCCTACTCTTTGCTCTCTCAACTTCATCTCTCAGTCTCCTGTGAGCCCTGGCTTTGAGGTAGGTACAAAGCTACCTGGTAGTAAGAATGTCCAGCACCCTGGTCTTCAGGCATAGCTGCATTAGTTGTGGTTAAAGAGTTCAGACCACTGAACACAGAGCCCTGGAGTATCACCGTCATTCTTTGCCATTTCTCACTGTCACTGTTTGAATTCCATAATCCCCAAAATAACGAAAATCGGTATCTTCATTAAAGTGACTAAGGTTGATTCTTAGGCCAACGTTTGCCCCCTAAATGCTTGCTTTCCTAACATAGGTCTCTTGTCTATAAAAATGAAAAGGCAAGCTGTGTGGTCAGCCGAAATGTATATACACTGGTTCTCATTCCAGATACCACAGAATCATGCAGAGCGAGGACACTGACTGTCCTGCCTGGTGTGGCTTGAGAATATAGGGACTAAACAAAGGCATGCCTGGCAATGACCCCGACTTCCTCTTCTAGTTCTTGAGTTTAATCTTTTAAGAAAAGCCTTTTCTGTTTGAACATTGGGTAAATCTCAAACTGTTCTTTCTTTTCTAAAAGGTGATATGGGAATGGGAAACACTAAGCTTCCGATTCAGGCAGAAATTGTCCTTGAATATGGAACAAATTTCCATCCCCCAAATGTAAAATTGGCTTTTTACCCACCTTAAATAATTAGTAGAACTTTTTTCAAGCCTGCAGCCATGCTCTTGTTAGGATAATTCTCAAGCCAACTACCTTGCTAATATCTAGTTCCCCACACCCACTGGGAGCTGACCCAGTGCTGTTTTCCTGCTAAGAATACAGACTTCACGCACCATTGTTAGGATCCCCCTCAGATCATCTTCTTTAGGCTGCTCCAGCAGAAGATAGTAGCACAAACACAACCAGAACATCTTCAGGTTAAGTAAAATTGTCAAATCAAGATTTCATGTGTATAATGTATTTGATTAAGAAATCTGCTGCAGTGGTGGTAAACTCCTTTTTGGAAAATTAATTCTGCTGAAAAGTGTCCTGCATAGAGAGGAGCTCAATGTAAAAACAATGTGTAACTTTTTATATTTCTGTAATTTGTTTCTTTAGACATAATTTTCAAGGTGTAGTTTTCCCTTGGAGTAATCCCGGGGTCGTGAGACCTAAAAGAAGTGGGAGGCGTTCTCAATCATCAATCCTTGTATTCAAGAACTGAGTGGGAAAGATGAGGAGTGATTGTGATTTTGGGAAACATACGTGTTAAAGGCAACCTGGCTTTCTTCAAAGCATAGCTCGTGACAGAAATAAGAAAAACTTTCTGCATAACCGATTTTTCTGGAACTTTGTTTATATGCAGTTTTTCAAAGGGATAACCAATTTTCTCTTCATCAACATCTACAAAGAGAAGGACTCATGTTTTAGGCTGCAATATGATGGTTTCTTCAACACTCATTTTCCTTTGGTTTTATACAGTCTGAGGTGTTCTGAAATATACTACCATAAGCTGGTACAGACAGGTAACATCCTCCTTATCAAAGGATTTAGGAGAGTAATCTTTCCTGGAAATAAAGGAGGGAAAGCCAAAGTAGAAAACAAAGCATTGAAAGCAGTGGGGTTCGGTCCCCAGCTCCGAAAAAAAGAACCAAAAAAAAAAAAAAAAGAAAGCAGTGGGCAGCCTCTGTAGACACAAGATAATATAAAAGACAAAAATTAAAAAACAACAAACAAAGAATACCCGTTAGGCTTCATAGCTTTATTTATTGTAAATATTTTAATATATTTGAAGAGGCATCTACTAGTACAGTTTCAATATGGAGGTTAGCAGCCTCTAAAACCTACTGTTAGCGACATTAATATCTTCTACTCTAAGCCTTTTTGTTTATTCCTAATATTCAGATTACCTTAGAGAAATTGTCAGGGAACATAGAGCTCGTATCTGTGTCTGAACATTTTATATCCTCAAACTTTATTATTTTGTGAAATTTAAACAACATCCAGTTCAACTTACTATGGAGTGCATGTATTTCATAAATAATACTTTGCCATAAGCTTGCGATTTTCATCAAGTACACTGACTCACATGTAATTGTGGCAGGAATTCTTACCTGCACAGTTTCATAGAAATGTTCTCCCCAGAATAATTCATTCACTTGCTGCTTTCATTTGTTTTTAACAATGGAGACAAGATCTATCAGCTGGTGATGAACCTGATGTATGTTAGAAGAATTCAGGGAGATTCTTCTCCGATGAGCAAATAATGAGAAATAGCTGTTCCTATGCTAAGTGCAACTATGGTGATATTTTCTATACAGAACAACATTTCCAGGGCATATTTCAGCATGGCAAATATCTATCTGGAGGTACACACTTGATACTCTTGTGTTCTAGACTTCCAGGAATCCTGATGACTCATCTACATTATAGTCCTTTTCCACTTTTACAAAAACCATGGCTGTCCTGTAGTACACTGCCTGGTGTCATGAGGTTTCTCTGGGTTTATGTCTGACTGAGCTTTCCACATACAAACCAGGGCAGTGTGCATTTTCAGTGAGGAGCCCTGTGCAGAGCTGCTTTATCAGCACTTCCCTGCCTCCTGACCATAAAACCTTGACCAAAAACAATGGCGTATCTCTGGGGAAGAAGGAACCTTGCAGTAAAATAACAAGGCGGGGCTCCTTGTGGGATAGCCTGATCTTACTCAATAGAACTGGTGTAGAAGGTGTCCACATAATTAATATATATTTTGGATAAAAACTTTAAGAGGGCAAGTATAAATGGAAGCACTATGGGGCAGACTTTCAGGAAGCCTACTTGGAAAGGGCATCATGTATCACCAGTACATACTTTCTTAGGATTTGGGAAGAGCTGAGTCTTGAACAAAGACTCCACAGGACGTGTTCATCCCTCTGATAATATGCCAGGTCCTCTGGAGTTCCCCCAAATCCAACAGTAGGTATTCGCTGTCTTTCATCTTCACACTGAACTCCTTGTCAAATTTGGCCAGGTCGATACCCCTTTAATTTCTAATCCCTTATAAATACTGAGTTCTTAGTTGAAGCCTAGGACCCTCATGCTGTATGTGAGAACTATGTGTCATGGGGAATTCTCATACCCAGGAAATATGAAAAGATTGGTGTGAAAGTAATTATAATAAAGGAAGAATATAGTGGTAACTTAGAATTTAAAACTTTACAAGTTTTAAATATTTATGTTTTTAGGGGCAGGGAGGTGGCTCAGCTGATAAAGTCATTTATCACCAAGTCTGCAACCTGAGTTCAAGTTCTAAGACCCACCAAATGGAAGGAAAGTACCAGCTCTTACTAATGATTCTCTGACTTCCATACAGGTGATATGACATGTGTGCACCGTACATGTACACAGCACACAGATACACATAAGTACACTATTATACTATATTTAATATTTGTTTCCCCAGAAATATGTCATTGCCTTCTATGCTTCATTAAACATAGTTTTCTTATATAAAGTCATTTTAAGTAATTATCTTTCCCTTCCTCCACAGGAAAAAAGTTTCCTTTTTAAGATAAATTCATAAAATACAAGATAAGGCAATGTACAGAAGTTATGAACTAAAGTGTCACTTTCTCTAAATAGCTCAACATAGGGTAATAATCTTTTTCTCTTTTTTCCTATTGCCATGCACTAGAAATAACACCGTCATTTAGTTAGCAATTTTAGAACTTATTTTAGTTCTCAGGTGAGTTGGGATCATATAGGTGGAAGAAAAAGAAAAAGAAAAGCTCTGGTTTAAACATCTTATCTTGCCTTCCTGCATTGTTTTGGAAAGGTGGCATGTACACACGCAGAGAGATGCACAAACACACAATACATACTTGTACACACACATGCACACACACATACACACAGAGTACACTGGCAATACAGTGTGGCGTTAAGTAACACAGGCTAGGGTTTTGTGAAAGACTGCAAAAGTAACATTATGGTTGATTTTCAGAGGAAACCTCTAGTCTCTGAGTCTCAGGTCATTGTACTTCCCCAACTTCTCCCTGGTATCAACAATAAGCCCAGCCCAGGCCTCTGGCTACTCAAGTAGAACCAAATACTCAATTATGGGAATAAATATCACCAATTTGATTGTCCATGATTTTACTGAGATAATTAGTTTTCTCCCCATCCCTTTCCATATGTAGACTCAGCCTGGCATTTAAAGTTCCAACGTAGAAGTTGTGGACATGCATTCATGGTCTGTCTCACTGGAAATGTCCCTCTCCAATTTTGTAGATTTAGAGTGCATTGCGTTAAGTTTGCATTCCTTTTTTTTTTTTAAAGGTAAACCTACTTATATCATGTTTCCCTTCAGGACCAAGCTTTGTAGGGTATTGGTAACTGACATTTGAAAGAACAGGGCCTGTAATTTGTGAAAATGCTTCAACGGTCCCAATGCTTTCCCTGCAAAGGATGGATCACTTAAGAAAACCTAGGGCTTTTTTACCCTCCCCTTCTGTTTACTCAAAAGCATGAGGCAATATAAAGTAAATGTAACTTCTAAGACTACTTTAGCACTCAGCAGATCGAGATCTCCTTGTATTTTTCAAAGGGTGTTCCATGTGTCATTACTTTGAAAGCTTTCATAAATTGCTGCAAACATTAAGAAATGAATTCTCCACTGTAAAACACAGCATCCGTCACCACTAAGCAGGGGGTATACTTTTTTTCCTGCCCTATAATAACCCTTTTAACAGTTATGAAAAGGTTTTGATCAGCTTTTATTTATACTGTGTATTTAGGACATCCAACTGAGAATTCAAACTCATTTATCTGGCACATTTGGCATAAAGTTCAAAGGACATAGAGTCAGAATACAATTAAAAAACCTGTGAGACTCAGCAAACATCCTACCTTCGACACAGCATGTATGTTGTTGCCAGTGTGAACACCATCCCCCATGGCTTCATATTTGCCTATAGTCAAAGACAGCTCTATGCTGAAAAAATGTCTTACTCCCTATGTGAAGGGTAATGTTTGGGGAAAGGTGGCTGTTTCATCTCTCTTCACAAGTATCCACTCTCCGAGCTTGCCAGCGTGTATCCTAGGACCAGTTGCAGGTGGGGCTAGTCATTGCCAAATAACTGTAAAACTGTGTGTCAGCACACAAGCAAGGACACCTCTGGGTAGTCTCAAGATTGGAAGGGCTCTGTTTTCCTAGACAGATTTTTACTTGTTGATGGTGTCAAAACCTGCCAAGCCTCAATTTGTGGTCCACACATATAGTTCTTTCATGGAAACTCCTTTCTGAAGAATTTCTCCCTTTCACTGGGAGTGTTGCTTACCCCTGAGTGAAGTTTCCTTGACCAGCACTTATCTTAAGTGATACAGGATTCCAGGGTCATATAATTTGGAGAAAGATAAGTTAGATAAGATCCTTCCCTCACAGAGCTTTTATTCTGGTAACAATTTTAAAATGATGGATAGGTAGACCAGTTATTCTAAGGCTTAGGTAATTACTCAACAGGAGACAGCATAGATAAGTGGTAAGGGACCTCTTCCAGAAGATAGTGAGTGAACTGAAAATGAATGAGGAAGAACCCTCTATACTGATGAGAAGACAAGGAGAGAGAAAGGTAACAGATACAGTTATGCTGGGTACAGAATGCTACCAAGAGAAAACAGCTTGAGCACAGAGTTGGTTTTTTTCTAGTCTTCATATATCCAATAGCATCTCATTGGACATTCAGGTTAGTTTACTCCAGGTAGCTTTTGGTAACTAGGACAGGCTCAACTTGAGGGCAATGGGGGAAACTTGTACTATTTTGTATGCTTTTGTAGAATGTCAGTCCGTCTTCAGACTTCTGAATTCAAGTATGAATTCATATTTGGGTATAGTTTTATATAGTTATTATTAAAACTTTTTTTATTAAAGCAATACCTGACTTGGACAGTAGGCAGATAATTGATGGCTTTTACACACAAAAGTTGCTGATTCAACTTGTTACTATGTCCAAGAAAATACCCATTACTTAGATGTCTTCAGCTGACCACAGCAAATTAATTGAAAATACGCCATGCAGATTAAAGTTCAGGCTTCACAATATTCCCACATTAATTGAATTTGGGTATGAAGGACAATTGTTCATTTTCATAGTGCCCTATGCCTTCTTTATTCATTTATATGAGGGAAATAAAATAATTGTGTGATATATTAGCATAAATACAAGGAATATTGGAATAGGTGGGTAGTGAGAAAGAACGTTATCTGAAATAAACTATGTGAGTTCATAGTTGCACTTAAAAACTATGTCGAATCAACTACTAATAATCTTCTGAGTTATTTGGCTCCTATATGATGGAAATGACAATGGAGAGGATGATAGAAAAGTAGTTAAAAGGTTTCACATATTATCTCTACTTTACAAAGCTAGCTTGCTTGCTTCCTTCCTTCCTTTCTCTCTCTCTCTCTCTCTCTCTTTCTTTCTTTCTTTCTTTCTTTCTTCCATTATTACTTTGTTCAGAGTTCTGAGTTAACCATATTTATTCCCCATAGAGGTGATTGACACATTCACATTCCCTCCTTCCCGAACTTTCACTTCACTTTTCTTTCTATGTTGTCAAATCCGGGCTGACTTGCTTTATAATTTGTATAGCAGGACTTCCTGCTTACCTAGTATAACTTACAAGAGAGCTGCAGGTATAGATGACCTGTTAGGGTCACTAAATGCTCTTGCAAGGACACTGGTTGAGTCCTCAACAGCCACATGGGAGCTCACAACAATGTACAACTTCAGTTCTACGTGGCCCAATACTCTCCTATGATCTCCTATGATCTCTGTGAGCACCTGTATGCATGCATGAATACATGCACACATGCACGTCAGTTTCAAAAGTTATATACATTAAGGAAGGAAGGAAAGAGGGAAGGATGAAAGGGAGGGCAGTATTTGAGGAGTGGCCTTCCTTTTGCACTGTCATTCTCGTCTCCAGTTTACTACAGTCTTTAGCATCCCCTATTAGATCTTTGTCATGAAGGATGACACCTTATGACAACTGCCTGTGAGTATTTAATCTTGCTCCTTTTTTTCCCAGAGCAGTGGCCTGCACAGATTTCTTAGGAAAGTGGATGTAGGGAATAAACAGGAAGTTGTAGATGGTAGTTGAACAAACAGGAAATTGTAGATGGTAGTTGAGGCTGGAAACATTTTTGACCACCTGTCCACTTTGGAAGTCCAACCTCATTTACATTATACTTGCAGGAAGCATATGCAGGAGATTGTTTTACTAAAACTTTACATCCCTGTGGTATCCATTTGGTTGGCAGATTGTTCTTTTTCAATGGTTTGTGTTACATTACCAGTGTTGTGCTGGAGAGATGGCTTAGCAGTTAAGAGCATGTGCTGCTCTTCTAGGGGACCTGAGTTCAGTTCCCAGAACCCACACAGAAGCTCACAACCATCCATAACTCCAGAGACAAAAGATTTGCTGCCTTTGTCTGGTCTCCTGGGCACTGTATACTATTGGTTCATAGATAACATGTAGACAAAATACCCATACACATAAAATCAAATGTAAAAGTTAAGTTTTTAATTCCTGATGTCATGTTCATATGAGACTTGGAATAGACATGTTATGTCACTGTAGTAACAAAATGAATATTTCATAGATACTCTTTGTGTAACATTAAATAAGACACTAAAGCCCATATTTGAGTACCTCTTGAGGTATTTTACCCATTGTTCTCATGCACACACTTCTTGAGACCATTTTTTATTCATATAAAAAATATGTATTATTTTCCTGGTATCCGTTGTTTTCTATTTAAACATATTTTTCATAAAATATATCCTGATCCCAGTTTCCCCTTCTCCAACTTCTCAAAGATCCACTCTCCCTTCTCACCCTTCCAACTCCACTCATTCATTCTTGCTCTTTTTGGAAAACAAACAGGCAAGAAAAAAAAAGAATAAGTAAAGTAGAATTAGAAAAACAGCACAATGAGCACATGTGCACATACAAAATGTTGGTTTTGTTTATTTTGAAGAGTATGATATTATCCCATTGAGTAAACCTACCACATTTTCATTGTCTTTTCATCTGATGATGGTCATTCTGGCTGTTTTCAACTTCTGACCATCACTAATAGAGCAGAGATGAACATAAATGAGCAAGTGTCTCTGTAATAAAATGTAGAGCTCTTAGAGTGTGTGCCCAGCACTGGTATCACTGTATCTTGAGGTAGATCTATTCCCAGATTCCTGTGGAACCATCACACTGATTTCCATGGCAGCTTGGGACGGTTTATAGTCTCACCAGCAATAGCTGAGTGTCCCCTTTAGCTCACACCCTTGGCAGCATGGGCTGTCAACTTCTTTTATTGATACTGGCCATTCTGATGATGTAAGATGAAATCTGAAGGAATTTATGGTTCGCATCTCCCTGGTAGTTAAGGATAATGAACATTTCTTTCTTTTTTTATTTGCATCCCAAATTTTGTCCCCTATCCTCCTTCCCAGAGTTCTTCCCCCATGTCCTTTCTCCTGTGCCTCTGAGAGGGTGCCTCCCCTCAGGCATCCCTACTCCCTAGGGTACCAAATCTCTATAAAATTAGGCACATTCTCTCCCACTGAGCTCAGGCAAGGCAGTACTCTGCTACATATGTTCCTAGGGCCTCTGACCAGCCCATGTATGTTCTGTGGATGGTGGCTCAGTCCCTGGGAACTCCCAGGGTTCCAGGTTAATTTACCTTGTTGGTCTTCCTATGGAGTTGCCATCCCCTTCAGTTCCATTAATCCTTTCTCTAACTGTTCCATGAAGGTCCCGAACCTCTGATCTCCATCCAAAGCTTGGCTATGAGTATCTGCATCTGTCTCCGTCAGCTGCTGGTAGAGCCTAATAGAGTTCTTTAAGTTTCTCAGCCATTTGTGGTTCATCTTTTGAAAACTCCGACTAGCTGTGTTCACCGTTTTTAAATTGAGCTATTTATTTTCTTGACATCATTTTTTTGTTAGTTATAGTTATTTCTATATATTAGATATGAATGCCATTGCATTTTTACAGTTATAGAAGACAGATATGACAGAGTCTTCCCTCTCCTTGGGGGCTTTATGTTTAACAACTGGGACAGATTCATAAAATGATTTCAACATTGTACACTAGTCTCCATTTCTATTTCTCTCTAACTTGAAAGTTTTTTCCAAAGTCTAGGCACAAGTGGCTGTATAGATTGGACATTATTTAATGAATAGGTTTGAGGGCCATAGGGCTTTGTTTGTGCCATATTTTTCTGTAAGATTTATCTCTCAGAAAGGCTCGCGTTTGATGTTTACATGGGTGGCAATGAAAAATACCACCCTACTTTTCGGGGAACTAATGAAGATTTCATTTCAAAGTGCATATGCTGCTCTGGGGTAATCCTTGAATCCTGTTCAATATTTAAATACAAACTGGCACTTGGAGTACCATGATGTAATCAGAGTTCACTGGGACGGTGCCACCTGTGCTAAGTTATTAATACAGAGTATCTAGTTAAAAGCAAATCCTAAGCCTTCCTCATAAAAGCAGGGTATGCTCTCTTAGGCCTAAGAAGGCTGCCAATGCAAAGTCTTCTACAGAGGGTAGACATTACATGCAAAATATTGTTAGTGAGAGTTTTATTTCAGAAAGCTGAACTTCTTTAAAAAAAACTCTATAATATTACATCTATTTTGTCCTTATTTTTGGATTTAAAATTAAGTTTCTGTCATTGTTCTGTTCTGATATTCTCCCCATACACTGAGAAGGGAAATAGCGCTTTGTGTGAGCACTTCATTGTCCAGTTTGCCAAATCAAAGAATTGCATGCATTGACTCCAAACCTTATGGTGTGAGCATAGTGATCCTGACATTAATGTGACACCTGGAATTTCATTCACAGAACCTAGGACTAATATAAAATGTACATTTTTGAAGTGCATTCTTCTGCATGTGCTTCTGGTAATTATAGAGAAGGTAATTTAAATCAGTTCTTGAAATTTGGGCCAGTTTTTGCTGTGAACATATTAATGAAACAGAATTTAAAATAATACAGCTGTTCTGTTCTCAGAGCCTTCCAACACTTCTCCTGTTCCATGGAAAAAATTACAGGGCAGAATGTCCAGGTTTACCCAATACACAAAGCCACACTAGGTCTTAAGCAACATATAAATTCCCCACCTGAATAAACTCAGAAAAACACCCTGCTTTCTGTTGTTGAATATGGAAGGATTTACTCTGTACAGGAGTTAATTTTAGGGGGAAATGTAATTTGAGAATCTAGAATAGGGTAATATATTGAATGCACTACAATTAAATAAGCTAGTGATAAAAGAAAAGGAAGCAATTTCAGGAAGAAAAGAGATGGTGTTCTGTATCTAACACATGAGAAACAAAATAGATTCCTCGGATTAGGTTCTTATCAGTTCCATATAGAAGTTACCCCAAGGACCTTAAAGTCAACAAATTTCACAGCTTTCGAAATTTTTCAGGTTTTCCTTTATTTGTTTGTAGCCCAAGCCTAGATAGAACCTGGCAATTCTACTGCTTCAGATTTCTGATGGAGGAATTGTAACCTTGGGCAACCCTACCTTGTTTAAAGTTTTTATTTCAGGGTTCTGTTCCCATGATCAGAAATGTTTTTAACAAGCATTGCTGATGGGAATTCCAAGATTCTATTTCTTGGACACTTGTGTGATCCACAAAGTGTATGTGCCGTGTTCCATGAGCTCCCAGGATTTGATTTGTTGCTCTTATGTAGTTTACATTCATAAAGTCCTTGTTCTGCAATTGAAAAACAGACAAAGGTCTTGTGAGGGCTTAGGACATCAACTTGTAGTAACCCAGTCTTCTCTTTTTTACTTGGACTCATATTTTCCTTCTGACAGCTCACATACTCTATATATACATGGTTCCAGAAACAGAATACAGTACTGAAAACTAGCCTCCTCTTTTTTTCTAAGGGACCAGTCATCTGATAAAATTGCAAGTGCAAACCCCCTGCCATTATTATATCAATTTCTACATAAAGCGCCATAAATATGTATCCTATTTCAAGCCTGTGAAACTAGCTCTTTCATTTAGAAATACATGCCCTTTTGGATATTATTAATTATATTTGAGACTGAAAACAAGATAGCAATAGATGCATCTATTTGAGATACTGCTTGATTTTAAAATTTCAAGCGCCATGACTGTCCGGGAAGCTCACATTCTTACAGCTACTAAGGTCAGTCTCTGACTGTAAATTCTGTGACTTGGCTGTCCCTGCCCTGTTGTATCATGTGGCCCTGTGAATTCCATCACTGTAGAAGGGTCTTTGGGCCAGAGTGGCAACCAGTTTCTGTTCTCTAAATTTATAATTTTTATTCAAATTTAAGTGGGTCTGTTTTCAAAGTAATAAATTAGATGACTTCTTAAGAATAATCCTAGTTCCTGCAGTTATGAGGAGAAAAGCAATGTGGGTGAGTTGAGGCCACCTATTTGTCAGATTCCCTCTCATTCTTTCATGTGAGGTGCACCCGTGTCAATAGCCTTGTGGGAATAGCCTTGTGTCAAAACACAGATCAGAATTAGAAATTCTAAATTAAGGATACTAAACAGAGTATGAATGGGCCAGAATTTTATAGAATTTTCCAAATTTGAGGGTATTTAAAGTCCACTAAGGAGATAAGGACATTAGATAATCTTTTATCCTGTTCTTTAACTCTTCAGCTATGGAAACAATATCACTTTCATTGTATTGGAGTCTTGAAGCTGACCCAGTGACTGCATTCACTAAATACACTGAACAAGGATCTAATCCCACAGAGTTATTCTTCAATAGCACTGATGACATTGCTTTAATATATTTGTGATTCTTATGTCATAAGCTGTTGGCCTATCCGTATTAGCTCCGTCAAGGTCTATATAAAGAATTTATAGAATAGTTAACCTTTTTGTTTATTTTTTGATTTTTGTTTATTTTTTGATTTTTGTTTATTTTTGATTTTTGTTTATTTTTTGATTTTTGCTTTAATTTTGTCATACAGTGTATTTTTTTTACATTCTTTTTACGCTAAGTCCATCAGACCCTGGGCCATTTCTTTTTGAAATAGCTGACTCTATTTCACTAGTGATTATATGTCTGATTACATTCTGTATTTCATCTTGATTTTACTTTGGTAAACTGTATATATCAAGAAATTGATGCGTTTCTCTTAGGTTTCCCAGTTTAGTAGACTATAGTTTTTTAAAGTATGCCCTCATGACTCTGTGAGTTTCTCAGAGAATATGTCATTGTCTCTCTTTTTACCTCTAATTTGAATACTATAGATATTTTTGCCTCTGTTTTTTAATTATTATTTTATCCTGGCTACTCTGTTAAAGTATGATTCCTTCTAGTTTTAGGAGTTTTAGCTGCATTTTTGGGTTACTCATAGGAGGTTTCTTTTCTTCTTTAAACGTAAGCATTGAATTCTCTAAAGGTGTCTTTTAGAGATGCTTGCATTCTGCCACATAGGTCTTCGTATAATGTTTTAATTTTTATTTAATTTTATATTTTTTTTTATTTACTTGAGTATTTCTTATATACATTTCGAGTGTTATTCCCTTTCCCGGTTTCCGGGCAAACATCCCCCTCCCCCCTCCCCTTCCTTATGGGTGTTCCCCTCCCAACCCTCCCCCCATTGCCGCCCTCCCCCCATAGACTAGTTCACTGGGGGTTCAGTCTTAGCAGGACCCAGGGCTTCCCCTTCCACTGGTGCTCTTACTAGGATATTCATTGCTACCTATGGGGTCAGAGTCCAGGGTCAGTCCATGTATAGTCTTTAGGTAGTGGCTTAGTCCCTGGAAGCTCTGGTTGCTTGGCATTGTTGTACTTTTGGGGTCTCGAGCCCCTTCAAGCTCTTCCAGTTCTTTCTCTGATTCCTTCAATAGGGGACCTATTCTCAGTTCAGTGGTTTGCTGCTGGCATTCGCCTCTATATTTGCTGTATTCTGGCTGTGTCTCTCAGGAGCGATCTACATCCGGCTCCTGTCGGTCTGCACTTCTTTGCTTCATCCATCTTGTCTAATTGGGTGGCTGTATATGTATGGGCCACATGTGGGGCAGGCTCTGAATGGGTGTTCCTTCAGTCTCTGTTTTAATCTTTGCCTCTCCCTTCCCTGCCAAGGGTATTCTTTTTCCTCATTTAAAGAAGGAGTGAAGCATTCACATTTTGATCATCCGTCTTGAGTTTCGTTTGTTCTAGGGATCTAGGGTAATTCAAGCATTTGGGCTAATAGCCACTTATCAATGAGTGCATACCATGTATGTCTTTCTGTGATTGGGTTAGCTCACTCAGGATGATATTTTCCAGTTCCAACCATTTGCCTACGAATTTCATAAACTCGTTGTTTTTGATAGCTGAGTAATATTCCATTGTGTAAAAAGTTTTTAATTTCCTTGATATTTCTTGATCTACTTTTCATTCAGTAGTGAGTTGTTCATCTTCCTGTTTTATTTTTTGATATCCAGCTTTAAACTCTGTGTTCAGATAGAATACAGGAATGCTCTGTCTCTCTCTGTCTCTGTCTGTCTGTCTCTGTCTGTCTCTCTGTCTCTGTCTCTCTCTCTCTCTCTCTTCCCATCCCTCCCTCCCTCCTTCCCTTCCTTCCTTTCTCCTTTCCTTCATCCTTCCCTTTCTCCCTCTTTCCCTCCCTCTACCTCTCTCCCTTCTCCCTTCCTCCCCTCCCCCCCCCCTCTCTCTCTCTCTGTGTGTGTGTGTGTGTGTGTGTGTGTGTGTGTGTGTGTGTGTGTGTGTGTAGTTGCTTTGTGTCTTAGTGTGTGGTCAATTTGGGAGGATGTCTCTTGAGCTGCTAGAAAGAAAGTATATTCTTTAGTGTTCGTTCGTGTAGATGGCTGTTAGGTACATTTGATTTATGATATTACTTAACTCCATTGTTCCTGTGTTTAGTTTTTGTCTGGATGGCCTATCTATTGGTGAAAGTTGGGTATTGAAGTCACCCACTATCACTGTGTGAGTATCAATGTGTAAGTTTCAGCTGTAGTAATCTTTCTTATATGAACTTGGGCGATCTTTTGTTCAGTGAATAAATAACTTGGAAATGTAATGACCTTTTGGCATGTTTCCTTTTTAATAACTATATAGTATCATTTCCCATGTCTTCTGATTAGTTTTATATTGAAATTTTTGTTGGGTGTCAAAATAACTAAGCCTGCTCACTTTTGGGATCTACTTACTGCTTCTAGCTTTTTACCCTGACGGGATTACCATTCTTTATGGTAAGGTATGTTTCTTGGATGTAGCAGAAAGATTAATTATTGCTTTATAAGTCATTATGTTAGCCTATATCTTTTTATTGGAGGAATTAAGGCCATTTATATTGAGAGTATGAATGAGAAGTATTACTGATTCCTGTTATTTTCCTATAGTTGTGTGGGAGACCTCTGTCCTCCTTTTACTAACTGTTCTGGGATTATTTACCCCTTGTGTCCTGGCCTCATGGTGTAGTTAGCCTCAAATTCAGACTGAAGTTTTCGTTCTGGTGCTTCCGGCAGAGATAGACAAGTAGATAGATATTGTTTCAGATTCTTTTGTCCTGAGATGATTCCCTTGCTTTGCCAATTGTGATTGATAGTTTCACTGGTTCTAGTGGTTTGGACTGGCATCTCTGGTCTCTTAGAGGCTGTAATATGTTTGTCCAGGATCTTTCTGGGTTTCCTAATCTCTACTGAAAATCCATGCAATCTTCTAATGGGCTTGCATTTTTATGTAACTTGGTGTTTTTTCTTTGCAGCTTTTAATATCCATGATCTGTTCTGTACATTTAGTATTTTGATCATTCTGTATTGTTGGATTTTCTTTTCTTGTCCTGTATATTTGTTTATCTGAGTGCCCATTGTGCCTTCAGGGGCATCTCTTTTTATTAAATCAGAGACATTGTCTTCTATGATTTTGTTAAAAGTATTTCCTGTGCTTTTGACTTGTGTTTCTTCTGTATTCCTATTAGTTATAGATTTGGTCTTTTTGTAGTGTCCTATATTTTCTGGATGTTTCCTTCAGTCTTTTTTATGTTTAATTTTCTTTTGACTGAGTATTTCTTCTACCTTATCCTCAACATCTAAAATTCTTTCTTCCATGTCTTATACTCTGTGGGTGAGGCTTATCTCTGAGGTTTAATTTGATATCCTATGTTTCATTTCCAGTTTGCGTTTTCTACTTTCATGCCTTAAATTGTTTGCATTGTTTTTCTTCAACTGTGTTTTCAGTCTTTATCATTTATTCATAGCCTCTTTAAAGTCCTTGAACACATTCCTAATTACTATTTTGCAGTCCTTGTCTTGTGCTTCAGCTAAATTTCTTTCCTCAGGAATTACCCAACCAGGTTGCTGGCCTCTAGAGGAAGCATCTTGTCTTGATTGTTTATGTGTTTGTGTTTTTTAATAGTATCTAAGGGTCTGGAGATAGGATGTTTGAAAAATTTTTGTGTAAATATCTTATCTTTGTTGGGTGGGTCCTCTGTTCCTTTTTGCTTTTGCACACACTGGGTCCTAACCAAGTGTGGTGGCTGTCTGGTTTCTAAGTCACAGCCACAAGTGGTAGCTATGTGATTTCTAGCAGAGGACTGCTCTGCATGAGGATACTCACAGAGGAGAGATGGGCCAGACAGAAAGACTGAATGGGGGCACAAGGAAGAGCTAATGGGATCCGGGTCTATACCAGAGGACTAAGATCCTAGAGGATGAGGATGTTCTGGGAGGAGGGGCTTAAGCAGACAAGCTCTAGCAAAACTAAGCATAAGTATGATAAGATTAGAATTAAAGAAAGGAAGGAGGATGAATGTTCCACCTAATCTCAGCTGAGTGTGGCCACTCAGTGTCCTAGATAGAGATTCTATGGGTCAGTGGAGTCACTGGACCAGAGATGGGCTAGAAGGCAAGGCCCTTTCTAAGCCATCAGGATGTGTTTATTTTTCTATCATTGAATTCTGATTATGAATATAGCTGTGGTTTTAACATTCCAAGCAGAATCCTCATGGTATATTTCATTTTGCTGCATCTAGTGTGTCTACAAATTAATTTCCCCACCGACTAATAAGTGGCATTGGATTTTGGTTAACCAGAGACTAAAATGGATGATTTTATGCGAGTGGAATTTAATTTCTCAGTTGTCAATAGTTGTTCCAATTTTCAAATTAGCCTGACAAGATTAAAAAAAAAAAACAGGATTCTTACAGCAGATTAAGCACAACGTCGTTTTGGCTGCAGTCTTTGTTAGCATTTAACGTAAAAGAATTATTTTAAAATGTGTAAGTTTGGTATGTGAGCTTCTCCTAACTAGGACGTCTTTTAAGGCAGTGAGCAGTTATGCAGGTAGAGTATGAGTTTGACTAATTAGCTATACTATTATAATGGCTGTTAACATGTAATAATGTTCTTTTATTCCAAATAAATGCATTCTAATATTCCCAAGTACATGTTCATGAAATTGTTCAAAGGTATTAAAATTTTGGTTAATGCAGTTTTAAAATCTAAATACTAGATTTATTAACTAGTTCCCAAGTGATAGGCAGTAAAGCATGGTGGTGTTATTATTACCCCAAATACCAGTCTTTATGTTCCTCATGAAGCCCATTAGTCCCTATATTTCTTAATTCTAAGACGGGTTACCTCACTTTAGCCCTTTCCCTTCTTATATAATTGAGAAATTATTTAAAATCACATTAATTTTTCCCTCAAGGAAACTCAAAGAAACTGTAGGTGTCTTCAGAGGCAGTTCTGTCTAGCGATTAAATTTCCTTTTCTACCTTTGTGAGCTGATGGCACCTCTAGCCATGTGAATATAGTGATCTAGAAAATTCCTGAGAGAAGACAGAAGTGGGCTTAAGGAACGTTCTTTGTTTTCTTTCAGCTTTGTTTTTCTATGTTAAAAGTAATTAAATCAACACCTTAAAGAGAAAAAGAAAAGGAGAGAAATGATTTAAAAGTCCTAGAAATCAGAATTCATGTATTTAGGTCTGCAGTCTCCTGGTTCAGATTAGACAGAGTAACTCAAATATGAGAGAAGTTCTACATTAATCAGTGGAAATCTACTTTCAGATGCCTTGTATCAGTGATCAAATGAAACAAAATGAAACTTAAAAATAGTGTTAAATCAAGTTCAAGTGTCTGACACCTTATCGTCCTTTATGGTTTCTCAAAATAGCAAAAGTCTCCATCTGAGTCATTTATCGGTCGTGAGAAGAGGTCAAATTCTCAGTCATATGTTGGACGGCCGATTCAGCTCGACAAGCTCCTGATGTCTAAGGTGAAGGTGCCACACACCTTTGTCATCCACTCCTACACACGGCCCACGGTCTGCCAGTTCTGTAAGAAGCTCCTCAAGGGCCTCTTCCGGCAGGGTTTGCAGTGCAAAGGTGAGGGCCACTTGGGCACCAGGCACTGGCCACCGGCCATGCTAAACCTTAAATGAGCTGAGGTTGCTGTATTTTCATGTTGCTATATTGTTTCTGTCTGATGAATTTTTTTTTTTTTGGTTTCATTTTAAAATCATCATGATTAGATTGCCGATTCAACTGTCACAAACGCTGTGCACCAAAAGTACCAAACAACTGCTTGGGCGAAGTGACCATCAATGGAGGTAGGGTACAACTCATAGCCTCGTTTTGTGTTGCATGCCAATCACAGAAGGTGGTAATTATGATCTATCATGGGTTTTCTCTTTCATTTTTCATGTGAGAAATTTGTAACTCGGCTTCAAATAAACAATGGTTCATTCCAGATCACTGAGCCTTTGATGTAATAATAATAATAATAATAATACATATTCACCGAGTACACAATTCATATTGAAAACTTGCATTGTCCACCCTTCTTATTTCATTCCCGAAGCCCAGTTTGTTCCGAACTTCCCTGTTGGCATACCTACAAACTAGTGCTCCCGTGCAATTTCTCTGCCCTGCTTCCTTGAAGCACTGAGGCATAAGTTGACGTCTGTCCCTACCTGCTGATGAAGGGAAAGAGCACAGACTGGGCCGGCAGTGAACAGCCGCAGACGTCTAACCTCTGTAGGCTGCTGCCTTGAGTATATACATGGTGTGAAACTGAATCCACAACAGGAGGAAGATCTTTCATTTGGCCAGCAGGAAGTGTTTCCTCCAGTATTTGGACCATCTTCTTGAGAACAGTGCAATGGCATGAATTAGCATTGATATACTTCCTCTCCCTAGGTCGCGTCCTACAGGCTGTCACCTTTCTTCTGTGACTTAGGACCCAGG